>NC_056729.1:526525669-526825669 GCF_019279795.1 Protopterus annectens
AAGCATTTGGAGGTGTCCTATATCTTTGTTGATAAGGTCCATGATGACTCTCTCCATGGCCTTACAGATCAGGGTGGTCAGGCTTATAGGTCTATAGTTCCCCAGGTCAGTGGATGCACCCCCTTTATGCAAAGGGATGATGGCAGCTATTTTTCTTTCAGCAGGGGCAAAGCTGGTGCTTAGGCTGTAGTTGAAAAGGGTACCCAGTGGTGCTGCTAATTCCTGTTTTAATTCATTAAGAATGCAGCATAGGATGTTATCAAGTCCCATAGAGGCTGAGTTTTTGGCTCTGGAGAGAGCATTTGAGATCTCCTGTTTAGAGAAAATAGGTTGAGAACCGGTAGCAGGGATGATTTGGGGTATATGTGCAAGGACAGGGGGGAGAATTTTTCAATGAACCTGTCCACTAGTAGACTGGATCTGTATATGTGGTGCCATTAACAACAATTTCTGCACAAATCTGTGTTTTTCCTTTAAGAGTCAGATGTAGCTAAAGAAAGCCTTGTGGTTATCCTTAACCAGTCACTAATTTGGATTCATAATTAGCTTTGGGACATTTTACAAGGTGTCTTATTAGTGTGTTTAAGCTGATTTAAACCACACTAGCCAATGGCAAAGCATGAAATTAGGCCCTGGGCCAACAGTCAACACTCAGATAAGACTTTAGCTGCACTCTTCTCTCAAAAGGGAGCATGGTGAGACCCTCTTAAGTGGGAGAAAGCTGGTTTTGTGATAAGTAACTGCAAAAACAGACTGGATCCAGCAAATCTGGACTATGTCTATGCTATGCTAAAAGTGCAGGAAACAGGAAAAATATGCAGAAATACAGTTAGATAATCATAGCTCACAATAATAAAACAATTCACAAGTGCAAAACAGATGAAAATGGAACTTATTATAAGTAGGAAGCACTGGATGCCTCGGATATCAATAGTAAGTAGCTTACCTCTCTGCAGCTCCGCTAAAACAATCAGAGAAATTTGTGCCATTTTAAGCCTTGACAGTTTCCCTTCAAAGGTAAGAATCAAACCCTGTACTTTGGGGCTAATGGGTAAACACCTTAATGGGTAAGCACCTTAACCATTACACCAGCTCTCATCTATCCTGTTTGTTATCCAGCAATTAGAAAAAACTGCATTGGGGGAGCTATACTTGTCCAGGAGGTGCAACTATCTCAGAACTTGTCATATATGCTGAGGGGTACTTGGATCACAGTCCATTCAATATAAATATATTGGGGGGAGTCTGTCATCCACAGAAAATAATTTATATCAACCTGACTGCTTTCATTCAGCTAGGTTTCCAAAATGTGAGTTAATAAAGCACATTACAAGAAATAATACTATAGATCTTTTAAGTACCATATGGATTTAATGAGCCCAGTTAGTTTTCTTCCATTATGGAATACTTACAGATTTTTTTAAGAATGGTACCTTTTTGTAAATGAGACTCTTTCCATTTTAAGACATATCCATTAAAATATAATAAGAGGGAGTGGTCTGAAGAGACATAGATGAAAGAATCATGAGCATCCTATTCTTTTCTCTTAACGAGTGATTTTAAGGTTATCACTACACGGCATGCATCCCCAATACTAGTGACAACCATTTAAAGACAGGAGTATGTATGTGTGTGTGTGTGTGTGTGTGTGTGTGTGTGTGTGTGTGTGTGTGTTTGGTGTATATATATATATATATATATATATATATATATATATATATATATATATATATATATATATATATATATATATATATATATATATATATATATATATATATATGGGTGACATCTTAAGCTATTTAACACAAGCATCTCATGTGTATCTGCAATAAGATAATATTTCAAGAAAACTTTATTGCATACAAAATTTTAATTCATTGTCCTATATGAGTAACAAGATTCATTCTTTCTTTTTTATTTACAGTCACTGTATAGGGTCATAGGTTCATTGGTAGGTACTAGGCTATCTGCCCGACGGCATTTATAAGCCTAGCCAGAGTGTGTCAGCTTTCGCCGCTCCATTGATTAATTAACTGAGCTTCTGTCAAGAAGAGCCAATGAAGTGATCCCAGGGGTGTATTTTCTGTTACCCATCCACTTGTCAAGGTTTCTCTTGAAGAGTGTTAGTGAGGGGCTCTGCCTAATGTAGTTAGGAATTTTGTTCCAAAGCATGGGGAGTCTCTGTGACAGGAATCTATCCCTCCAGCATGTTCTATTTATTGTTGTGGTAAGGTTTAGCTCACTAGAGTGAGTGGCTCGCAGTGACTTGGATTTCTTTAGGTGGAGCATGTCCATCAATTCTGAGTTGGACATGGCTTTGTAAGTCAGGCAGAGATCATCTCTGAGTAAGCGATATGCCACTGAGTACAGCTGGAGTTTTTCCAGTTGGGCTGCATAGAACATATGTTTGAGACCAGTAATCCTCTTGGTGAGGTACTTTTGTGGTCTTTCCAGCTGTTGGAAGTGTCTTGTGAGGTACATCCCAAATGAGGCATTGTACTCTATGATGGGTCTGATGAGTGACGAGTAGATGGGCACTATAACCTCTTTATTTCTAGATGCGAACCCTTTAATAATTAGATGGGCTACATAGAAGGATTTCCTAACTGCATTGGCAATATGATTGTCAAAGGAGAGATTACTATCCACCTGGGTCCCCAGATCTCTTATTACCTCTTCTGTATTAAGTGGGCTGCCACCTATGTGGTAATTCATGGGTATTCTGTTTTCCCAAACGGGATGAATATGCATTTTTTGGCATTTAGCTTGAGACCATGACCTTGACACTGGGTGTCCGTCTCAGTAAGGCCTTTTTAGAGAATATCCGTGTCAGCCAGAGAGTCAATTATGGCTCCCAGTTTGCAGTCATCGGTGAACTTGGTTAGCCATAGTCCTCCTGTGTTTGCCTGTACTTCTGAGAAGTATATGCCAAACAGTAGGGGTCCCAGGCCTGAGCCTTGTGGGACACCACTTGTGACTGGTATAGAGTCAGACCTGGGACCCACTATTCTTACCGTATGAGTTCTGTCTGTAAGCCAGTTGGCAACCCATCTCATAACGTAAGGGTTTATGTTCAGGCTGGTGAGTTTTTCTATAATTCCTGAGTGGGGAGTGGTGTCAAAAGCCTTGGTGAGGTCAAGGTAGGCTGTGTGAACTACCTTCCCCTCATCTATGGCCTTGGTGACTGTCTCGAAGAAGTCAACCAGGTTTAGTAGGCATGATCTGCCCTTAACAAAGCCAAACAGGGTCAGGTCAAGTGTTTTGAGGTTCCCAATGTCTTTGTTAATGAGTTCCATGATGATGAGCTCCATAGCCTTGCAGACCAGGCTAGTCAGGCTTATAGGGTGATAGTTACCAGGGTCAGTTGTGGCCCCTCCCTTTGTGGAGCGGAATAACCATTGCTGTGCACCATTCTATGGGCACATAGCCTGTGAAGAGGCTGAGGTTGAACTGTGTGTTTAGGTGGGGGGTTAGTTTGTTCTGTAGTCTGTGCAAGACGCAGCCTGGGACACCATTTGGCCCCATTGATGCTGTGCTTTTGGCTTTTGAAAGGGCTGTTTTCACCCGTACATCTGTGATTTCCAGGACACTACACTTTTCCGGTATTGTTGTGGGCCCTTTTGGGGGTGAGAGTGGGGTGAAGTCTGCACTGAATCTATCTGCCAGGATGTTGGCAATATCAGTGGGTTCAGTATATTTTGTGCTATTTTTACTAGCTCAGAGCATATCTGCGAGTTGCCACTTAGATTCTTGACATAGCTAAAGAAGGCTTTGTGGTTATCTTTCGAATCCTTGGCTATTTTTCTTTCAGTGTTAGCCTTGGAGGATTTTATGAGGGACCTTAGTTTCTTACTGATACTGATCAGGGATACCTTTCCTTCTTGGGATTTGCTTTTTTCTGAACTAGTTTCCTCCTTCTATTGTATAGCCTGTTTATGGCAGGGGTCCACCAGACTGGTTTCCTTCTCTTAGGGGAGTGAGTCTTGGTTTTGCTAGGGATGGCACAAATCATGCATCCTTGTAGGTGTTCATAGAGTGCATTTGTAAAGGTTCCTGCATCTTGGACACTGTTATCCATTAGCGTGGGGGCTGTGAAACTTACCACCTCTGGTGTATGTTACCTATCTTGTTGGAGACCTGGGCAGTCATACTTTATTATACTGGCATTCGTATTAGCTGTTAGAGAGTCTTTCAAAACTTCTTTGCTACTTTCTGGAAATGAAGCAACTAGTGTGTCTTGCAAAACTTCTTTGTTGTTTCCTGGAAGTGAAGCAACTAGAATTTATATCTTTGTTGCACTTTATGACTAATCTCTGGGCCACTTTCTCTCTGAGAAGATGGTAAACTCAAATTGTTTAGGGTGTCATGGTGTATTTTACTCTGCAAAATCTGGAGAGATTTTGTTTGACTGATCAATCATCTTTAAGAAGCATCATTACGTACTTTCATGCATTTGCAAATCTATGCCTTCATCATAACAGAGTCTAGGCTTCTTTACTGGCTTAAGATCTCTAGTATGAGGACTATTATTCAGTGTTGTTGAGATTTTTAACTTACTAGCATTTGTATTCTGAATTTGTCCTTTTCTTTAATGAAAGAAAAAAATCTTTATATACCTTTCAAAGCACATCTTACATGTCTTGCTGATTTACTAAATAAACAGCATTACTTCTGTTATACAGTTGAAAAAATAAATGTATAGTAGGTTGTTTTGGTTCTAACTTTCTACCCATTAGAAGCTGATTATATGAAAGCCCTGTAACTTCCAAGGGTGAATTTTCGTACCTGAGCACAAAGAATACAAAGGGATAACACTCTTACAGTGGTGAAAGACAGTTTTCTTGTTTGTAACGGCTTGTAATGCTCTTTCCATTTGACTATCTGTTTGCAAGTAATGGGAATTTCAGCTCATGTAAATGACTTCCAATGTGCTAGCAAAATAATGAAGTTCTGTGCTTGATAATTATGTATCAGTCCCTGATTCAACTTCATCTGGTATCCACAATAGTCCACACTTTACAGTCACCAGTTTTCTTAATCCATGGCTACTGTTCTCCATAGAAACTACTATCAGAGTAATTTCTATTTCCAACTTCATATGGTCGCTTGCCTCCCTTCAAAAATGTAGATTTTTTTTTGCTGCTTTGTTTTGTTCAACTTTTCAGAAAGTCAGCCATATGGTCTTGGCTAACAGTCAACTTTAATACAGTCGATATTCTGACATAGATCCATATGCGTGCGCACACACATACACAAACACACACACACATATGTATCTATATATCTATATATATATATATATATATATATATATATATATATATATATATATATATATATATATATATACACACACACACACATACACATATATAAATATATATATATATATATATATATATATATATATATATATATATATGTTCATAGGTTCATAGGTAGGTACTAGGCTATCTGACCGAAAGGCATTTATAAGCCTAGCCAGAATGTGTTGGCTTTCGCTGCCCCCTTAGATTAGTTCCCTGTGCCTCTGTCCAGCAGAGCCACTGAAGTGATCCACGGGGTAAACTTTCTGTTTCCCATCCATTCATCAAGGTTTCTTTTGAAGAGTGTTAGCGAGGAGCTCTGCCTAATGTAGACTGGAATCCTGTTCCAAAGCATGGGAAGTCTCTGGGACAGGAATCTATCCCTCCAGCATGTCCTATTTATTGTTGTGGTGAGGTTTAGATCCCTAGAGAATGTGGCTCAAGGGAATAAGGTTTTCTTTAGGTGGAGCATGTCCATCAATTCTGGGTTGGACATGGCCTTGTATGTCAGGCAGAGATCACTTCTGAGTAGGCTGTATGCAACCGAGTACAGCTGGAGTTTCTTCAGTCGAGCTGCATAGGGCATCTGTTTGAGGCCAGTGATCCTCTTGGTGAGGTACTTCTGTGGTCTTTCCAGCTGTTGCAGGTGTCTTGCAAGGTACATCCCAAATGGGGTGTTGTACTCTATGATGGGTCTGATGAGTGATGAGTAGAGGGGCACAATGATCTCTTTTGATCTGGATGTGAACCCTTTTGTGATTAGGTGGGCCACTTCAAGTATTATATTGGCCTTTCACATCATATGTTTTGTAGCTTTAATAACATTGTTTGTATCACAGATTATGTGTTTCTGATTTTGCAGTAACTGTTTTATCATAGTTATAGTTATGATTTTCTTAGAACCAAAAATAAATGTAAGTATTTCTTTGTGTGTACATGTCTTATTTTTGCTTCAGTTAAAACTTTTGACCAATATACAGCTGGTCTACCTTTGTCCAGCACCCAAATGTAGTTGACTAGCATTATATAAGAAAACAATGAGTTGAAAATCATCATAAAGGTTTAAATCTGAATCATTTGTAGCATTGTTTTTACATTTTTAAGTTCTTATCTTGCTCTGAGGGCAAGAACCATCAGCTTTCCAAATGTACCTGTTATATCAAATAAATTACATATGACCTTTGAAAGGAAATGCATAGCAGAAGGTTAGTCTTGTGATATTTATATATTGACTGTAGCACTAACGTTCTGAAACCTGGTTTGTGCACTTCTAAAATCGCACTGTGATGCACTCATTAGTAATGAACCCAACAGATGTAAAATTTTCCTTACAGAGTTTCAAACGTTTTCTGTTTTGAGCCTATCTCGCAGCTTAAGCAGTCATATTGCTCTTGCTGGGTAAAGTCCTATACAAGCATATCACTTATGATGCTTACAACAACATGTATGACTTCTGATATTTCAGTTACAGCTCTGTGGAATACTTCTGCTATATTACACTTGTTGACAATTTCTGACAGTGTTGTTTCTCTGCTGCCATGAAACCATTAACATTTGAACTACTTTTCTTATTGCCATGCAGACTGCTGTTGCAAATAGTCATATCATTCACTCCAAAATTGTTTGTGCTGCCTTTTGAACTGTTCTTTTTTAAATAAATGTTGCCAGCAGTCATATTATCTTAGAAAGATCATTATAAGCTGCTTTCAGTCATTCAACCCACTTGTTCCATGGCAGCGTGAGATATTCTGCACCCGCATGCTATGGTTTCTGTTAATCATATTAACCCATCTCACAGACCATATAACTGCATATAGTTGGCTGATTGTATGTAAAAGGCACTGTAGCATAAGTGTGTATTGTCTTTGATTGTGTTCATAAATAAGCAAAATCTGGCAAGTAGCTTTAATCTATGATCTGAATAAGGTAGCAGGATGCATACAGGTTCATATAAAGTACTACACAGTTTCAACAATTTGAATAAATATATTCTGATATAATATTACATTCTGCACTAGTCTCGTTTGTGAAAACAATGCTTCTGTCTTAATCAGCTTTTATTTCTAAAATGTATTTTCTTTGCTTGCTATAGTCTGACTATGCATTCTGCTACACCTATAAACATCTTAACTTTTCTTTGGCTATTAATTTCAAAAACATGTAGCTGTTTTGTTTACATATTTTTGTGAATGTATTGACATTCCTACAGATATATTAAAACAACAAACAACAGTTTCCCATCCTTGCTTGCTGAAAACAATAGTATATCTGTGTCGATATAATTAGCCACAAAACCTACAACAAGTTAAAGGACCCATCCCTATCGAGCAAACTACAATACCTCCATTCATTACTTTAATAACAAAAGTAGAAAATATTTAAATTTGTTTAAAAAAAACTAAAAACAATGGAGTCAACCTCATAATTACTTTTCAAAACAATTAGAGACTTCAGGTATTAATTTTGAACAAAGGTTGTGGAATTTATATAAAAAGACATAATGATTCCCCTACTATAATACGTAGAAAATAGGGTCACATTTAGAATGGTTGTATTGTAAGTAAGTTTTGGAACATGCGGTTACCCCTCTTATACGTAGAAATGGAAAATTTAAAAATTTTATTGTAACTATGTATCAATTATTTGTTTGTAGTACTTTTTTAAATGTAAATAAACACGTTATAAAATTACGGGGGAAGTTCAGGAAGATTCTATGATATAGTAAAAATAGCTATGTAAATAATGCCGAAATTCAATTCAGAAACACCCCTAGCAATGCATACTTAGGTTGTCACGAACATCAATGTGTTATTAAAAACAGAAAAATTAGAATGCAGGGGAGGTCATATAAAATTGCAGGCAATAGAAACTTTAAATTTTAGAATGGCTGACTAAAAATTAGACAAATGCTTTTGCCTAGGCAGTGAAATACTTTATTTCTTTCTTGCTTTGGTGTGTTAAACTAAAAGAAAATAAGTCTTCATAATAATTAGTCAAATTTAAATCTCTTAAAAAATAATTAATAAGAAAATAGGTACAATAATAATATACATATTTATATTAATTATATATATTTGGTTATTAATTTATTATTTCTTAAAAATTTTATTTAAAAATATTATGTATAACATTCAATACATATTTATTTATTATATATAAATGTATATATATATATATATATATATATATATAATATTAATATAGTTATGCTTATATTAATATATATATATATATCATCTCTTTTAATGTGTTGTTTGAGTTTAAAGTAATTTCGCTTTTGGTTTGGGTTGTTTTGCTTTTGTTTTTATTTATTATATTTATTTTTATTTTGTATTATTTTATTTAATTTTTTTTATTTTAAAATGTGCTTGATTGTTGACAGCTGACTATTTAAATGGCGACTATTTATGCATACTTTTTTACTCAGAACTGCTTTCAAGAAAGTAGTCGAAAAAGCGCTTTTAAAATAAACGTCTGTTTTTAGCCTTAACTACTTGGATTTTTTACTTCAAGAGTTTCTTATTCCTACAGATATGCTTACATACCTCTCAACTGTCCAGATTTTCACAGAATGTCTAGATTTTTGCCTCATATTTTCAGTCTATTCCTCATAAACGTTGTGGTTTTCTGTCAAATCACTGGGATAATCTGATGATTGAAGTCACTAAATAATGACATACATTTGAGGTTTCAGACTTCAAATCCTTCAGAAAATATATGTTAAAACAAACCCTGTTATTCTAGCAACTTTTCAAGTTTAGAAGAGCAATATTTAAAATCTGTCCCTATTTTTGGGCCTTTGTCTCCTCATTTTGTGAGCCTTTGTCCATATTTCTTGCACTAAGAGGTTGAGAGGTATGTATGCTTATGATTTGTATTACCTTATATTATGTCTAAACATTTGTTTCCTGATGCCATCTTAAACTGTTAACAATGGCATTTTAGCTTTAGATATTTTTGCAGGCTTTGGATTTATTTTTTAATTCATTATCTCTTCTACCTTTTAACTGTTAAGACATCCTAATCAGCACTAGTAATCCAAGAAAGCAGGGCAAAAAACGAGTTACACACACCAGAATGCATTTATTCCACGTAACACAGCTAAAAACTGCTTCACCCAAATGTTGTTGTTGTCTTTCGGCTTTTTCTGGTTAGGGGTTGCCACAGCGGAACTCTGGTCCGCTAATGATTGGCAGTAGATTTTCACGGTGCCGAGTTGCCAGTTCGACGCCCAACCTTCAACGAAGGCACACCCATTCACACATGTCTTTCGGAACGCCACTCGACCCGTGGGGAGGACATGCAGATTGCACACAGAAGGCACTCCCTGCACACTAGCTGAGAATTGAACGGGAGAACCTCTTGCTGTGAGGCAACAACGCTACCGCTGCACCACCGTGGATGCAGTACATAAAAAAGCAACATGGTAGTTAAAAGAACTCCAAAAGATAAGCGCTTTCATTCCACTAACACATTAAAAGGAACTTCATCAGATAAATGAATAAAACGGCATTAAACTACTTAAGTACTCTTCAATCAATCAAAACAAAGAATAAGAACACACCCTTTCTATGAATATAGCATGGCAAGAACAAAGCATAGTAAAAGGAACACACACCCTCCTTCATTCATAGAACAAATATAACAATGTGGCAACATTCTAAAGCTGAAGTTAAAATAAAGGGGGAAAAAAGATAAATTTTATCTATTTAGAGCTCTGAGTTTAAGCAGACATTTTATACTCTCTGCATCATTTAGCCCTGGCCAGAAACATGCATTTAAACAAAGCTGCCAAAGCAATTTTGCCTTCTCAAGTAAAAGGGGCCAAGCACCTCCATGTTCTGACATTATTGTTTGCAAAGTAACAAATTTAAAAACATTACCAGGATTAACAATAATGTGCCTTGCTAGTGCATGTGTTTCTTTCCCTAGATGAATATCACTAAGATGTTCACTCATTCTGTTTTTTAATTTGAGTTCAGATTTCCCTACATAAAAGCAAGGAAAATGAGAACAAATAGCACAATACACTATCTTACTTGTGTTACAATTAGGTCTACCCCTAATATTCACCTTATATTTATTAATGAATACCTTACTAGTTTTAAGAATGTAATGACAGAAAACACATGAACCACATTTATGCATACAAACTATTTTGCAAGTAGGCAAATGTGTTTAAAGGCTGATTTTAAATTTTGTCCTTTTTTATAGACAAAAATGGGGGAACCCCAAACTATCCCTTAAAGTATTTACTCTCTGCAAAATTTTCCAATTCTTATAGAGAATATTCCTAATCACATAACTATTGTTGTTAAATGTGGTAAGGAAGGCATGAGAGAACTTTTTATTATTATTGTTATTATGGTGACTCATTGGTTCAACATTGCCATTTGCATTAGGAGTGTTAACATTATTACTATCCACTGGTGAAACACAAAATTCTGACCCAATCATGTCAGTAGGAACCATCCTATTTAACTGTTCACCCAAAATGGGGCTAAAGTGCCCACTGGCTCTTTTTTCAATACCTTCCTGACTCAATTCATTAACCAATGGGTCTGGGTGCCCTCTATGGAGGAACATGTTTTTAATTTTATCAAGCTTCTTTAAAAATGATGACTAAGCAGTAACCATCCTCGCCGCTCTAACAAATTGTCCTTTGACAACTGCTCGCATCTGTGTATAAGGATGGTTACTACTAAAATGTAAGAAGGTGTTGGAATATGTCGTTTTCCAATAGATTTCAGCTACAAATATGTTATTAAAGATGTCCTTAATAATCAGAACATCTAAATTAGCTATTTGGTCTGTGTTCACAGAGTGGATAAACTTAAAAAAAGATGCAGTATTATTGATATAATCAATAAAGTCAACAACAGCTGTACTGGGGCCCTTCCATAAAATAAAAATGTCATCCAAAAAACAGGTATATGACATACAGTACGTGTACCAATCAGATGGAAAAATAAATCTTCTCTTCAAATCAAGCATCATTATGTTAGCATATAAACCACCACATGAGAACCCCATGGCTACCCACTCTTTCTGATGGTAGAGCTCTTTGTTTAATAAAGTAAAATTTGACTTTAGCACCATGTATAATAGCTGTTCAAAAGTGTTAATCTGCTGTTGGCCTATACCCTTAAAGCTAAGGTATTCACAGAACCAATCTTCACCGACATCATAGGGTATGACTGAATAACGATCTTTGACATTGATGGTAATGAACAGATAATCAGAATGAAAGGTTACTTTATCCAATATTTACAACAAATCCCACGAGTCTATACACAAATGTGGCTCATTCCTAACGATATCTTTTAACTTAGTGTCCAGGAATTTAGATAATGGGTGAGTAATAGACCCTTTGGAGTCAACTATAGGTCGCATAGGGAGCTGGATAAAGTCTTTATGGATTTTAGGTAATCCAAAAATTGTAGGTGTGACTGGGTATAATACAGACAAATAATTGTACTCATCCACAGAAATAGACCCATCAATGAAAAGTCCTGCAAAAAGCTTCTAATTCCTGAATAAGTGGTATTAAGTGCATTCTGTGAGCTACAATATGTTCCACTGTCCAAAATAGTTTTCATCTTGCTGTTATAATCGTTTACATTCATGATAACCAACTCCCTCCTTTATCAGGTTTCATGAATCGGATACCTACTGATGACAAAAGAAGGTCTAAATTCAATTTCTCATGTTCTGATAAATTAGTTTTACCTTGTTTAATACCTAAATGAACTGGATGTTCTGATTTAGAACAAATAGACCTAAATAATGTCCAATTCACACATGTTCAAACAGCTCCAAAAATGGTTGGGGGGAGGGTTAAACGATTAACATTAAATTGCTCAATTAATGCCTATCAATGACTTCTCACATGCAGCACCAGCTTTGAACATTGTGGAAAACTCCCTTGATGACTTTAAAATCTATCATTTTTCTTTGGTTGTAATTGATACTGATATTTGTGACTTGTTATCTAAATGCTTGTCTTTTATTCCCAGTAAAAGTATTAACTTGGTGCAAGTATTGCTTGACCTTAAACTATATGTGCATAAATTAATTTTGAATTTAATGTTTCACAATGATACCTGTCCAAACAACAGCTTGACAGTTTCTAGTACCTTTAACCCTCCCCTCCATATATTTTTGGAGCTGTTTGAACATGTGTGAATTGGACATTAGGTCTATTTGTTCCAAATCAGAACATCCAGTTCATTTAGGTATTAAACAAGGTAAAACTAATTTATCAGAATATGAGAAATTGAATTTAAATCTTCTTTTGTCATCAGCAGGTATCCGATTTATGAAACCTGATAAGGGAGAGGGGTAGGTTATCATGAATGTAAACGATTATAACAGCAAGATGAAAACTATTTTGGACAGTGGAACATATTGTAGCTCACAGAATGCATTTTATACTACTTATTCAAGAATTAGAAGCTTTTTGCAGGACTTTTCATTGATGGGTCTATTTCTGTGGATGAGTACAATTATTTGTCTGTGTTATACTCAGTCACACCTACAATTTTTGGATTACCTAAAATCCATAAACACTTGAACCAGCCCCCTATGCGACCAATAGTTGACAATAGAGGGTCTATTACTCACCCATTAGCTAAATTCCTGGACACTAAGTTAAAGATGTAGTTAGGAATGAGCCACATTTGTGTATAGACTCATGTGATTTTTTAAGGAGATTGGATACAGTAACCTTTGATTCTGATTATCTGTTCATTACCATCGATGGCAAAGATCTTTATTCAGTCATACTCCATGATGTTGGTGAAGATTGGTTCTGTGAACACCTTAGTATTACTCCCACATCTGGCATATGACACAGCTGTATCAGAGATTTGCCAGTGGGGACATCCCATATGGCCACCTAGTGGGGGATGCTGGTTATGCACTGGAGCTGTGGCTGATGACACCCATCAGAAATGCACACACACCTGAACAAGAACTCCATAATAAGGTACACGCACAAACCAGAATCATAATAGAGCATATGTTTGGGATGCTCAAGTCATGGTTCCAGTGCCTGGACATATTCTGGTGGAGCCTTGCGGTACTCTCCAGCTACATGTACACAAATTTTCATTGTATGTGCCATGCTACACAATATGATTCTGTGGAAACAGCTGCAGCAGGAACAGCATAGGGCAGAGCCACACAGCCTCCCACCATTGCCAAGGCCAGCACAGGCACAGAATGACTCAGAGGAAGAACAACCTGAGCCTCCCCATGTAGGCAGAAGGAGGCATGACCAGTATGCCCAGGCTTTGGCAAAGAGGCAACACATAGCACATACACTGACATGGTAGGAACCCAGGGAAGTACACCTCTGTCTGACTCACACATACAGTAAAAGGGATGCCAAGCATGACACTACCCACCCTTTACCATGTATAGAGAGTGTACTATGTGCATCCAACACAGTCAGCCCTCCAGCACCATCCTCAGTGCTGGCACAGCCACAAGGCAAGTCATTCTTCCTATCAATTGCTGAATGGAGTAGTATGCTCTGCTAGTTGTAGCTATGGTATGGATGTGAGCATGCAAGGGAATTGGATGGCCAAATGGGATGGCAGCACATAGTGGACACCTATATGGGCAACATTAAATCCATAACAAATACTGGTGTCAGCAAAGTAGGCAGTACTAGACAAGGTGACAAATCCAAATGCAGTACATGTGGTGGCCCAAATATCTGTCTATAGGACACATGCATGCATGTCAGTGAGGTTCACATACCCAACAGCAACCTCAGCCACCAGGACAGGTGCAGATGACCATAAAGAAAGGCTGTGCTAAGGCCTCCAATTAATGGCAATGGAGAACAGCCCCTCTCCAGACCTACAAAGACAGACTACAACAGGTCAGGCAGTTGTATGTTAGTTCTGCGTGGTAAGACTTCTGAAACTGAAATGTAGGTCAATAAAACCTAAGATTTGTACTCTACTGATGTGCCTATAATCTGCATGATAGGTCAGAATACAACATGAAATGGAAGCCAACAGAGCTCCTGAAATACCAGTACAGTCATAGCAAATGTTTACAGTTGTCAGGTGTGCCCCCCCAATCCTATGTAGAAATGCAGTAACATGTATGAGTGTTGTTAATAACAACAGAGCACAGATTACCTGAGCTGTCCCAATTTGCAGGATAAATTGTTGCATGTGTACACTATGCAGGGCTCTGTGTGTTAGGTTGTTGTGTATTGTATATTATGTGGAAATGAACAGCATGTAGGCATGGAGGTTTGTGTCCCGGTGGCCTATGGCCAGTACTCTCGATGACAGGGTCATGTTGTGACAACTGCAGTGCCAACCACAATGCATCCCAGCAAGACCCAATTCAGCAGTCATCCATCCTCATTTTTCAGATGTCAATATCTGTCACCATCTGAAAGATGGACATGCCATGAATGTGGGCCCAAACATACACACAGTAGACAGGTGGAAGTACCCTAGACAGAGTACATAAAATGTAACTGTCAACTGCACACACCTTTGGAATTGTACATACAGGTTAGCAGCACATTAGTTGTCTGTGTAGTATGGAAAACTGATGTAGTCTGGCCAATCACTGGCAGACCACAAAAGGCAAAGTTATGAAGTAATGAGAGACTTCCTATGCCCCCGCTCAAGGCAGCATAAGGGAATGTCCCAGGTATATCTGTGAGTCAGCTGCAAGAAGCGTCCATATCACACATACATTCAGCTCACCCCACCATCACCCATACATTTATAACAGGTCATATCCCTGCTGTTGGGAATGAGTACAGTATGACCCCTCCCCCACTTCTGTATGGGAATACTCACAGAATGCAGCATGCTGAAGAGGTGTCTCATGCAGATGTGCCCCTAGCTGTAAGCAGCACGCTTCCAGCATCCAGAACAATGTATTAATATGGACATGAACTATTGCCATCAGTTTCCTGGCACACTTATCCTGTCACCCCAGGGGAATCCAGTGGCTCACAGCCTGGGACTGTAGGAGTGACAGAATGCACTGGCCTGCTACAAATGGCCTGCATCACTACCAAATGCCCTACAGTCCTCTGTCAAAAACCTATGCCTCACCTGTACTGCCAATGTATGTTATCTCATAGGGTCCCAACTAACAACATAACACAGTCCACAGTACACAAATGCAAGGCCATATCGACAAATCCCAGTAGCATGGCCACCATGTCCTACTGCATGAACTGTGGACCAACCCCTAAATAATGCTGGGATGAAGAGACAACTATAGGTATACTTTTCAGATATCACTCGCATAATGTTAGGAAGAGGATAGAATAACAGAGTGGGAGTGTAGAAGCATGGACGCCATGAAGTGTGTGAAGTCTGAAACTCTGGTGTGTGCCCCTACTACCCCTGCCTGCAAACCCAGCAATGGGTGTCACAAACCTGCTTATAAACCACAATGTGAAGGGGAACTGATCAGATATATGAGCCCTGCCTCTGGGTAACCTGGGTGAATCTGTACAGCTGAGAGGTATGGCCGCAGCAGGATATGGCCATTCTGTTATGTCGATAGATGTACAAGCAGGGGATCCTCAGCCACCACAGTACCAAGGTGCTGGACCAGTTACACAGACCCATCAGTAAGTGTCTGCAGCTAGACCTCCAGAATGGCATGAGTGTGCAAGGATACATAGGCTGCAGACCACAATGCTGGACACAGCTTCATTCATCTTGTATTTCCCAGGAAATAACTGTGAACGATTAGTAGTATCTGTCAGTAGTTGATGACATAATACATCACAGTGTAAAGCAGTACATATGTCTGATTATCTCTGCTAACACCAACCATGTAACACAAGCAGCAGAGACACAATAGTTACAATATCCCACTATCTTCACCCATTGTGACTCCATATTGCCAACCTATGTACAGATACCCTGCAGAAACAGGCTGCTAGCTCTGTGTGTGTGTAAAGATTAATGATTTTGAGGCCATACAAAGTCAATACAACTCCCACTGCCCTACTTTAGCAAGGCTGCTGATGTCAGTCACCTTGAAATACCCCTTTGGACAAGGGCTAGCCCTATAAGCTGCGTGGCATGTGCGATAGCTGTGTAATGCTATAATATAACATACTTGTTAAGTAGGAATTCTAATCCCAGACATGGTAACTGTGAAACTCTGTGTGTGTGTAAAGATGCATGATTCTGAGGCCATTCACAGTCACTACACCTCCCATTGCCCTACTTTAGCAAGCCTGCTGTCAGTCACCTTGAAATACTCCTGTGGACAAAGACCAGCCACGTAAGCTCTGTGGTGCATGCCATAAATGCAGCGCAATGTCGTAGCAGTAACTACACAAGTATGGGTTGGAATCTCATCTATGGCTAGTCTTTGTGTATTTACATACGTATGTGTGTACTCAAAAGATTTTGGTCCCATTTACACCCATCCGCCTTACAAGTACCTGTTGCCAACCCTAAGCCATGTCAGGTCAGTGGTGCATGTGGTAAATGCATAACATAATGGTCTGGAAAGACTGTTAGATAGAGGTCTGAACCTCAGCCCTGGCAAAAGTAAATGTGTGTTTAGGGTAAAATTATTTTTGGGATCTCTCACCCATTACATCACCCAATGATATTTACAACAGCTGGGGATGTTCCTCACCTTAGAAGTACATTGGGACAGCATTCATGCAATAAGCTTCATGGTACGTGTGATAAAGGTGGTGCACTGTAGTAGCAACACAAAGCTAGGCAGGGTTTTGAATCTCAGTACTGGCAAGTGTGTGTGTCTGTTATCAGTATCCTGTGTGGAGGTTGTTGTGATTGTGTAATAACAGGATGCATTGTGGGATGGGTTTTATTAAATTATTATATTGAGGACCTAGTATATGTCACAATGTCCACCTTAAAAGGACAACAGATGTCAAACACCAGAGAAGCTGGTGTAGACAATCCATAGCCCTACATGTGACACTATGGATTGGTTAACGATATAGGCAATCCTTGTATCACTCAGAGAACACTCTCCACCCATGTCTTAAACACAAACGCACTTGGCTAGGCAACAACCACTATATTGGTAGTTCCCTGCATATTGCCTCACAGATAATAACCACGGTGTGATTGCAGTGGACTACATGCCTGTTGACCACAACAGTGCCACTGACATCAGAATGCACTGTGATGTGTAACATTTCCTGACTGTGTGTTATCCAGCAAGTAAAAGTACATGGCACTTTGTTCCATCCCTACAGTAGGCAAATAAATGCTTACAGTGGTCCTTTTGCTATGTTCCCCAATGGATGCCTGCAACAACTGTAGAGTCTACAAATGTAACCCACAAAGGGAATATCATGCCTTATACACGTACCCTGTATGGACAGATGCCACCAACTCCACTGAATGCCTGTATCATGCTGTCAATGTAGGTGCAAGCACGACCTCAGTTCCATAACCAGGTCTCCCCAAATTAGGCCAGGAATGCTACAACAGAAGATAACAATCTGTACATACAACATGCTCCAGAGACCTCAAGTACACTTCCACATGTCAAAGAACATGCGTGTGGGACATGTGCACAACCCAGACACGGTCCATGTTATGGAATATAGATCACAAACATGGGAAGCAGTGCACATCACTGGCCACCCACAATAGTAACCCAGATGAGTGGATGGTGAATACAATACCAAACTCTGGGGACCACTCCAGGGACTACACCCCTGAGCCACACTGGAGACCATTGTCATGTGACCTGATGCAAAGGTATTCCTTTTGCCTAGCCTTGTACAGCTGTCAGGCCCATTCACTTACTACACACCTGTGAAGCAATGGACCTATGTATCTCAGTACTGGCAAGGGTGCGTGTGTGTGTGTGTGTGTGTGTGTGTGTGTGTGTGTGTGTGTGTGTGTGTGTGTGTGTGTGTGTCTGTGTGTGTGTGTGTGTGTGTGTGTGTGTGTGTGTGTGTGTGTGTGTGTGTGTGTGTGTGTGTGATTAATAATTTTGAAGCCATTCACAATAACTACACCTCTTATTGCCCTACTTTAGCACGCCTGCTGATGCCATTCACCGTGAAATAATCCTTTGGCCATATAAGCTTTGTGGTGCTTGTGATAACTGCATAATACTGTAGTATAGCAAACTAGTTAGATAGGGGTTTTAATCCTGATCCTGCCAACTGTGATAATGTGTTTGTGTTTCTGTTGACACCTGCTTTTGTGGACATTCACACGTACTACACTTCCCTTATCCCTCCTTTAGCACTGTTGCTGATGTCACTCACCTTCAAAGATACCTTTGGACAGCTCTCCAACATGTAAGCTCTGTGGCATGTGCAGTGACTACATAACACTGTAATAACAATACATAATTACGTAGGGGTTTGAAACTCAGAATTGGTAAGAGTGTGTCATCAGTATCATGTGTGGGTGTCCGGGTGATTGTGTACTAACAGGATCCATTGCAGTGTGGGTTTTGCTATATCATTATATTGAGAACCTATATGTCCCATTGTCCACATTACAAGGCCAACAGTTTCCAAACACTGTAGAGCTTGTTGTAGGCAATCCTCACCCATAAATGTGTACAGCCATGTGCAATTACTATGGGACAGTATGGATTAGTAAACAATATTGGCAACTGTTATAATACCCAGGTACCACTCTCCACCCACCCATCATACATAAACATGCTTGGCTCTTACTCTCTTACACCCTTCCTTTCTTACTTTGTCTCTCTCTCTCTCTCTCTCTCTCTCTCGTGGATGTGGAAAAGTACATCTTGTTTTGCATAGGCAGCAGTTTCAGTTTGAGTTTTGTAAGGAATGCTCATGATCAGCTGATGGCCTGTGCACAAATTAAAGTCCCTCACTTGCTAATTGCACGTGGAACAGCTGTGGTATCATTCCTATAGCCAATTGCATGGAAACACACTCCTATAACTAAGCATTCATGTGGGTGTTGGCCCTTTTCCTTCACTGTGAGCAGGACTTCATGTGGGTGTTTGACAAACAGCAACACGGAGGAGGGAAGTCAGAAATACCTCTTACAACATACGCTGTGGAGACAGACAAACAAACAGGAGGGGGATGTTCTAAACATGGGGACAGAATGTAAGTATTGTTGTTCTACATTTGAAGTAATGTTTGTTTAACAGGGTTTTTTTGGATATGGCTGTTCTACATAATTTAGTCTGGCATGACAGTGTTGTGTGGTTGAGGAAACTCTCATCTGTAGGGCTATCTGCAGACTGGCCAGAGTTTGGTGTCTTACATGTGTTGTGTTACTCATACATTTCCTATCTTTAGAAATGCAGTAGTATACTCTGATGATTGCAGTAAATACATGGTGACATCCATGTGAGTTTCTGACTTTGTATCCCTCAGAAGAGATATGTCACAACAAACCCTGTTACACCAAGAAATTTCTCAGTTTATCACAGCATTATACTGGCCCTGTATTTGTGCCTCCGTTCCCCAAGTTTGTCATCCTTTGTCCATATGTCATGCAGTAAGAGGTGCATATATACAGTACATCATTATTTACTGACATCATACTTGATAACAAGCCAGTGAGATATCAGACTGCTAGACATGTTATGTATAGTAGGCCTTATATTTGAGGACAAAACCTGGACATTCTGTTATAGTGTGTACAGTAGTGAGGTCTGTGTACTTATGGTGATTGTTGACAGAGTGTGTATTGTGAATATGTTACTTGGCCTGTGTACAGACTGTGGTAGAGGTCATTGTTCTTGGTTCTGTTCTATCTGATGTTGCATGCTGCTCCAGTTTATGGTACCCTATCAGTGTACATGTTTATACAGCCAGACTGACACATGTCCCATACCACAATCAGGCATCAAACTACACTGTGTATTGGCCCATTATATGGTATGTTACTGTGTGAGTGGCTCATATCAGGGTGGTTTTGTTCACACAGTCCATATATTGCAATATTACTTAGGCTTATCATAATGTGAATGTGACTGTGTTCAGATTGGTTGTGGGTATGCACTTTCATACTGGTGTCTGTTACTCCATGCCATTACATGCCTGTAGTGCCTGCTATGTTTGCAAGTACATGTGCACTCCCCCATAGACAACTTGGGTCAGTTTTGTGGCAGTCTGTCTGTAGTTTGCACAGTGCTTTGTGACATGCCTAGCAGTTCAGTGTATTTACCTAGTGTGATGTTATGTCCAGATATTTTTCAGATGTACTGTTGCCTGGCATCCATAACTGTTGTGTATTTCTGACAAAGCAGTGGGATGCTGTAAAGATGTATGTCACTAACTAGTGTGAAGTATGTAGGCTTGGCACCTCTGCTACTCTGGTTAATATGTGTTGGGATAGACGGGGTGTGTGAATGCATCAACTGTGTGAGCTTATCTATTCCAGTATTTTTGTGATATCCCCATTTACATGGCTGTAAACTTCCACATTGTCAGGCTTGGTCTACGCGTCTTGCACTAAGGAGTTTTGTGGATACCTCTGCACTGACCAGATTATGTCAGACTGCCCACTTTTATTGGTCATATCTCTGCTGTATTCCACAGGATCATTACTGTGATTTGTGTGGAACTTCGCTATGATGATCTTAAGATGGCGTACATGTCAGTATCAGAAGTGACTTCCCACACAACATGTCTGTTAACACAACCCCTGTTACTGTAGCAACATTCTACATTCATACCTGGAATACTTACATGACAAGTAGTAGTTTCCAAAGTTTATTCTTCAGACTTTGCTTCAAACAAACAATAAAAATAATAAAAAACAGTAACCATAAAGCGCTTTTCATCTCACCCCTTAGTGAGACTTCATCAGACAGGTGCAACAAGAATGTTTCAAACAGTATATACAAGTTTAAACCACATCAACTTCCTCCAAGCAAAAGGCAAACCCGCCCCCAAGGTAAGCAAGAATGAACAATTAACCCATTGTATGCTTCTTTAAAAATCCAGCTTCTTGTAAAACAAGTATGTATGCAGAAAATATATTTGTATATGTGTAAATATAAACATAGCTCATCAGTTCGAAAACACTCTTAAAAGACCTTTTAAAAGTATATTCAGAAATATTTAAAAACCATGCTAACATTAAAACCAATAGTTAAGGTAACAGTAAAAAGAGAAAAGTCAAGAATGAAGTGTAAAATTGAAAACAGTATAAAATAAAATACTTTACCACTGTGTGAAAAAGTATTAAGATCTTAAATAACTTTCAATAATAGTTAATAATTACAGTTCTAAAAAGTAGGATGAAGAAATATATAACGAAACACTTATATTAGCCCCATGTTGTCTGAATTTAAAATCATCAAGCTAAAAAGCTATAAAGACTGGAGCAGAGAAAACCATCCTGTAAAGGACGTCTGGTGAATATGATAAAAGATGAAATAAAAGTGTACACATTCACATAAACAACTCTAAATGCAAACACATTCATGTGTAGATGACAACTAAGTGAATGTGAATAACCATGTATATGTATAAACATGTATATACCTAACTGAACAAATAAGTACATTTTTGACTATTTAGATAAATATTTAACATATCCTGTTTAAGCAAAAATATGAAACCTTTCTTGCAGGCTGAAGTGAATAAGGTATATATTCACCTCATTAAACTCTTTAGTTTAAGGATGCAAGATATGGAATAAACTTCATTCAGTCCTGGTGGGTAGCAGGCCCTAGTACGAAGTTGCCATATTAATTCCAGTTTTTCTAGGAATAATGAACTAGGGCCACCCCTTCCATCACTCGTAACCTGGTCAATTAAATTTAAAAGAGTGTAATGGGAAAGCACTCACATGTCTAACCAGAGCATTTTCCTGCTTTGATGTTCTAATGCTGTAAAGGTGTTCGTAAACCCTTTCTTTTAGTTTCCTGTCCGACTTCCCAGTATAAAAAGCTGGGCAGGCTTGACATTGGGTCAAATAGACTATACTTTTAGTATTACAGTCAAATTTCACTTCATTCTTGACTTCTCACTTTTTACTGTTACCTTAACTATTGGTTTTAATGTTAGCATGGTTTTTAAATATTTCTGAATATACTTTTAAAAGGTCTTTTAAGAGTGTTTTCGAACTGATGAGCTATGTTTATATTTACATATATACAAATATACTTACTGCATACATAATTGTTTTACAAGAAACTGGATTTTTAACGAAGCATACAATGGGTTAATTGTTCATTCCTGCTTACCTTCGGGGTGGGTTTGCCTTTTGCTTGGAGGAAGTTGATGTGGTTTGAACTTGTATATACTGTTTGAAACATCCTTGTTGCAACTGTCTGATGAAGTCTCACTAAGGGGTGAGATGAAGAGCGCTTTATGGTTACTGTTTTTTATTATTTTTATCGTTTGTTTGAAGCAAACTCTGAAGAATAAACTTTGGAAACTACTACTGTGTGCATGCCTCAAGCCCTCTTGCCTGCATTCCTGTTTTTGCAGTGTCCTTGACCACCAATTCTGAACAGATCTGGGTGCTTTCTTTGAGATTTCAGATATATGTAAAGAAGGCCTTATGACTGTCTTTAGTAGATGTGGCCAAATTGGACTCGAAGTTGGCTTTAGAAGATTTCACTAGTGCTCTTATTTGCTTGTTCAGTGTCCTGGACAGTAACATACCTGCCTGGGAAACATATTCAGCGAGCAAAATCATGTCTCTTCATACAGTCCAGGGAGGTATGCCTCAAGTCGTTCACACCAACATGGACTATGACAGAGTCATAACAGTACCTGCTGTTGAGAAACTTGTGTGCATGTGTGATATGGTGGATTCTGGTATTTGACAAACAACTAACTGTGACTTTCTCCTTATCCAGCCTGGTAAGAGGCACATCTGTGTGTCTCACAATGGAGTCTCCTATGACTAATATATTTGGTTTATTGTTAGTCCTTAGTAGTTGCAGGACACTGATGTGTGGACTATCCATGGTATGTGGTGTGGAGGGTTGTGGAGTTTTCATGTGGTTTTGCCTCTGAGGTCTCCTTTGTTTGTTTTTGTTTTTGTTGAGGACCTCTGCGTATGTGGGTGTGTGTTGTGTAGTTCTGGGTGGTGTTTGATTGTGTTGAAAACCTTCTCAGTGCCAGATGTACTGGCTTGTGAGGGAGAGAGCATAGATTCTAGCTTCTTTATGTAATTGCATTTCTCACAAATTGTGTTCCTAGGTGGTAGTAGTAGATGGTTGTCCGTGTACATGAGGCAGTTGCTACACTGTCTCAGGATGCCCATATTGACCAGGCTGGTAGGAGAAATCATAGGAAACTGTCCATCCATATTTGTCAGAATCTGAGGAAGAGAGGCTAGGGAGAACTAAGGGGTAGCCCTAAAGCCCAAGTGCTTAAACCAAAACTAAGATGCTTAGAATAACACTTAAGTTTTAAACAGGCTAAACACAGCAGTGATAAATGCAGCCGAGAAGATAAAATTGAATATTTTAGAGAACAAGTAGCAGAAAAACCAAGATGAAGTAATAGAGCTGAAGGAGGAAACACAAATACTGTAAAAGCAGCAATCAGCTAAATATTTTTTTTAAGTAAAGTGGAAAAGGAGAAAGGAGGAACAGAAGATAATTCAAGGTTAAGAAACTAAGGGGTTGGCCTTCTCAAATGTTCTCTCTGTATTAGATAGAATGAGCTAATGACACTAGACTGGGAGGAGTGTCCCAGATCAAATTTACAGTAGGGATGGGCAACTGCAAACCACGAAGTATAAAAACAAGACACCAATAGGGACGGAGGGTGGGAAACTATGCTACAGCTACAGCTGCACTATTTTAGACAGAAAACACTACAGAAATGTTTATCACAGCAAAAAAAGCAGTGAGCCACTAAATGAAAGTTTTAAACAGATAAAGGAGCAAGGAGACTCTAGAGAATGCTTTTAACTGCAATCAAATCAGTTATATGATACACTCCTTGGCAAGAAATCAGAACAAACAAACAGATGCTTAACAAATGGAGAAAATTTCCGGTTAATACATTTCACACAGTGAAACTATATAAAAAAGCTTTACAAACAGTGTGACAGGAGACAATAAAAAGTGCTATAAATGGCTAGAATGAGCAATAACTAGTAGAAACAAGCAAAATACAGGATACTTATTGTTATATATCACAGATCAGAGTTGTGGTCAGTGCCCCTCCTCCACTCAGCTCAGTGTGTATAGACAGAAATCCTCTCAAAGGTAGGGCTTAAATACCAGAAGGTACAACCTGAAACAACTTAAAAAAAAGTTCAAAAGAAGCAATGAGTGCTTGCTCCAAGCCCTATACCAGCCAACCTTTACCAGCCAGTAGCCAATCAACAATTACTCTCACTAAAGTGAAGAAAGGTTTCTGGTAAGCCAAGATGGCCTAGAACATGTGCTCAGAACAAACAAAGACTGCAAACCAATTGGATCAGGTTTATAATCAGAGCTCCATTTTAATTATACTAATATTCAAGTTGGGATCATTCTAATAACTCAGTGAATATAAATACAGGGCTTTCTTATTAGCAGCATTAAAGGTTGCCAACTTGAACGCATAATGATTTTTTGTAAATCTTAGCTGGTTCTAAATACTGTGTTAGCCATGATAGGTATCCTTTTATATCTCTGCCAACTAGCCTTCTTTTTCTGGGCCTTTCAAGTTCTTTTGGCCACCATTCTGTGTGTTTTTAGTATATTTACTACTACTTGACATTGGAACAAAACACTGTATAAGATAGCAGATACATTTGCAAAAATATCTCAACAGTCTAGAATACATCTATCTTTCATAGCTTCCTGCCATGTCCGGTTACTTAATTCCTTATTAATGGCTAAATAATTATCTTGACAGGTTGGTAGTGTTAGTAGATTATTTCTTATACTTGGCGTTACCATTGTCTCAATGATGTCACAACAAATACATAAATGATCTGTCCCATACAGTTCAAATCCTGCTCTGCAGTAACTGTATTCTAAATTACCATTAATCCAAACTGTATTGAGAATATTGTTTATGCAAGTTGGATTCTTTAAATAATATCCTCACCAAAAGGATTGCCTTTCCAATGAAAAACAGGACCATTTAGGTCATCTACAATCATGTAAACATTTTGTTTTAAACAATTATCCAGTGTTATGTGAAAAGTTTTCAGTTCAGTTTCAGGCATAGATAAAGATCTGTAAAAGTGAACAACAGCCCAAGTGGTTCTACTATCAATGATATTTTGATCTGAACTACAAAACTTTATAGAAGACTTGTAGGAAGAGTTAAGGTAAATAGAAGCTCCTATCCCCACTTGTTCAATCTATAATGGTGGTGTCCAGCAAATCTAGGAAGTGCTAAAGGCCTACAGATCTCATATTTACAAAAACATCTTCCTAATTTCCTCTCCCATTCCCATCACATCTCTAAATGTTGCTTTCTACCTGAAGAAAACTCATCTGAAGGCTATCTGGGGAATTTAAATACCAATGCAAAAACATCCAAGCAAAAATCCTAGATCTTCTGGACTTTATTGCACACTTGGGAGCCACAGAGATGTCTTTCCATTGTTCATTTGTAAATTGCCTTTCAGTTCTCTCTTCCCAATCTTTTCTCACCTCCTCTAATTGATTCTTAAAGCTATCATGCTGCATTTTATATACCTTACTAATTATTCTTTTTTAAAAGCAGATTATGTTCCAGTCTCAACTAAAAACTGTCTTTCATTTGGCAGTCTATAATTCCTTTCTCTTTGCCTATACTCTTTAAATGCCTGGTCGGCAAGGCAGTCTCTAACATGCAGTCCAAGCTGCTACCTGACCTCATCCCACTCTATTACCTTTCCTTCTCTAGCTATTTACTCCTAATACATTGGTTCTTTGATAATTTTCTACAGTAAATTCCAGCTCACCTATTGTTTATTTTAGGTATACTTATTTGCAGTTGTCTCTATTGGTAAACTGTCCTTTCACCATTGTGCATGAGTGCTGTTATTCTCCATAAGGGCCTGCATCTAAAATCCTACTTTCTCTTTATTTTTTAAAACTCCCTCCCTGTTTCATCATCATCCCTTTCCACTTTGTTCAGATTTTTTGTCTGTAGCACTTAAGTGTTAGAATTAGATGGTTGATATCTCCTAGCTCCATCTCCAAGCTTCTGAAACTTAGCATAGAGGTTCTGAGTGCAATTCTCAAAAATAATTGCTTGCATGACTATTCCCTGAATAGTGAATTGGATGCCTTAGTCACCAAACGCAATGTCACCAAATTCTTTCATAAGAAAGACAGAAACAGGTAAGTTCATAAAGAGTGGTCTAAACAGAGTCCTTACACATAATTAAGTAGGTAGTTTGGCAAGGCACATTAATTCACTAGGTGGTTTGATGCAGCAACAGTGTGATGTGACAGAGGCTATCTATGATCAGTCACCCTTGGTTTTGGGTCATGAGCTACAATAACATCTTACATTTAGCTGCAACTCCTGCTTCCAGCTAAATTCAGTGCTTTCTTACCCATTCTACTGATCATAACCATTTATTTTTATTTTATTGTATTTTAGTGGTTAACTGAAGTAAAACACTGATTCCTAAGGACCTTTTCAGATGCAGTCCAGTAGCATTGTGCAAACCACTGATTCCTAATGATCTTTTCAGATGCAGTCCACAAGCATCATTTGATTAAGTGACTTGCTGAGTGTCACAGTTAGGCAAATGGGGGCTGATGGAATTAGACCATAGACTATTGGAAGTAGCTCATAGCCTTAAACCACTGTGCCAACTGTGTATCACTGTATATAATTATATATACTTGTGCATAACTCTGCATAGATGCAGCTGTATCCTTTGGGAACAAGGGCAGGAAAAAAATCCACATGGTGGAACCATGATATCAACAAGCTTTACAAAAAAAGAAGGAAGATTTGGAACAAAAGTAAGTGAAGCAATTGCCAGAATGATAGAGTCCTTATCAGTGAAATGAATAAGCAACTTAAGAGCTTAATAAAATCTACCAAAGCCATGTTTAAGGCTAAATTAGCTATCCCAGCCAAATAAAATAACAATGCCTTTTTTAGTTATAAAAAACATGGGTCAGTAATGTGCTGAGCTGATTGTGAACAATGTAACCCGCACTGCAATTGAAGATAAAAGTGAACCTACTACTGATCAATAAATTTAGCTCTGAATTTACCCCCTCTCTCCCCACTATCCTTCCCCTCAAGATGTACCCGAAACTGGCTCATCTCCAGTTATCACACAAGACAAGTCTTGAAAGCACTATCGAAGCTAAAAGTACTGCATCAATAGATCCTAACATTATCTCTAGAGGCAGCTTAAATAACATGAGGCATGATTTAACACCCCCCCCCACAACAATATTCAACCTCAGTCTTCATACAGTTTTTGTACCAAGCAAATGCAGAACAGCTACATCATTCTCCTGCATAAAGGATGACCTTCCAGAGGCCCAGGCAGTTAAAGAGCCATAAATCTGACCAACATCACATACAAAGCCATAAAACACTTGTAATGGAACTAATAATAAGGATATAGGGAACCTCCAAACACTGGACCCATCTGAGTTTAAATTTGTCAGGGACAGATCTTGCTTAGTCAACATGGTAGGCGTTTTTGAAAAGGTCACCAGAGTAATGGATGAAGGTAAAATGGTACATACCACATATCTTGATCTGGCTAAACCTTTTGAGACAATCCCTCACTCGGGCATAGTAAAAAAAACTAAATAAACTGGGAATAAACCTCTATGATACCCAATGGCTTGCCAACTGGCTCAAACATAAGATGCAGGAAATCAAAACAGGATAAGTTATCTCCACAAACAGACCAGTTACCAGTGGAGTTACTATGGTTTTGTGCTGGGACATCTCCTGTTTGACATCTACTCCTTATGAAGTGAAAGCCAACAACAAAGGGTTTTGGCTAACTAAATTTGTAGATGACTGCAAGCTAGGAGCAGTTCTTGAATTCCTCAGATGACTTAGCAAAACATTTTTTAGGAAGGTCTGTCTCAAATAAATAACTACCTCAGTCAGTGACACAGATCATAACAATTGTTACTATTATATGGTACACTACACACACACTGGAACACTAGAATTTATATTGAAACAGTAAAGAAAAAAATCAGTATATTAAAATGAATGTTATACAGTCAAGGCTACATATCAAAATAAGAGACCGTTAACATTCAAAGCTACCTTTATGTTGCTTCTATCAGATTGAATGTACTAGCAGTTACTGTGTTGTTTGAGTATTGTCTTGTTCTTTTATTTATTATTAAATATATTTAAATGTATCTTTGTGGCTGATATTTGTGAGACATATTTAAGCTTTTAGAGTACTCACATATGTATTTGGTGGCACTGTACAGGCTACTCCTAAATAGCCTTAGTTTTGGTCACACTTACTATTTGGATAATAGTAACATTATTCATAGGATTGTCACCCTTTGTAAGGGTCTTTAAGCAGCTAATAAGTAGGGGTTGGTGGCAGTGATAACTACCTTAAAGTCTGGGAAGAAAGGGGCATAGCTAATAAACATGTGCCAGCCTTCCCCAGGTGTGTGTGTGTGTGTGTGTGTGTGTGTGTGTGTGTGTGTGTGTGTGTGTGTGTGTGTGTGTGTGTATACAAATCAAATCTCAAAGTGTGTGTGTCAGCTACTTGGTCAGGGATACGAAGCCTTGGTTGGACAGAGACGGTGCTGGAGGTCTTGGTTTGACCCCTCAACTGAGATCTTAACCCTATAGCTGTGCCAGTGGGGAGTCTTATTGGGGATCTGGAGAAAGAGGGAGAAACTGGCCCCAGACTGACTGTGATCTCTGTGTGCTTTTAAGGGAAATTGTACTTTACTGTGTGTGTACTTGTCATCCTCTCATTTTGTATGTCCCTCACTGTTGCCAGTGGTGAGGATTGTGCCTCCTTGGTTACTGAGCCAGTGCAGGGATGTCACATATTAATTGCTGGCAGTAGTGGGATATCCACATCACATATTAGTTGTTTGGCAGTAGTGGGATATCCACATCACATATTAATTGGTAGACAGTTGTGAGGTAGCCACATCACATATTAATTGACTTGTAGTGATGTGGATATTGAATTATTACAGCCTGTGTACAGTGGTCACTGAAGGGGTTGTACTCTCAATCAGCCATGCAGTGAACATGCAGAGCTCATATCACAATTGTTTTATTTTTTTTTGTTAGCTTAGTCAGGGAGAGCAGGCAAGCATGTCAGCAGAGGGGTATAGTAGCTGACAAGGAGCCAATTGGCTGAGATGTGCCAGGCTAAAAGACTGGTGCATGCCAAGATGACTAAAGCAGACATGATTGCAGTTTTAGTCACAGCTGTATCACAGAATACCAACCAGGAGGACAATCAGACTTGCCTTGGAGACGTACAACTCTCAGAAAATGGACAGCTCAATCTTTCCACAGAGGACTTAAAAATCCATCTGGAGTTAAAGAGACTTGAGCTACAGGCCAAGCTTTTGGAAATAGAGGCAGCAGAGAGACTGAGGCATCTAGAGACTGAGGAAAATGAGAAATTGCAATGTCTGAAGGCTGAGGAAAATGAGAAAGTGTGATAGCTGGAAGCTGAGCATAAGGACAGGCAGAGACAACATGAAAAGGAGATGCTGACTCTTCACCAGAGTCATGGAGGTAATAGGGAAGCGAGTACCTGAACTCCAGAAGGAACAAAGGTAAGTACATTTCTTTCACAATTTACAAAGGGGGATACTTTTGAAAGTGTCATTCTTATGTTTGAGAGAGTATGTAAATGGTATAATGTTGACCAAGGGCTCTCGGTACGGTTCCTGACTCATTTACTCCATGGTAAAACTGTAACTGCAGTTTATAAAACTGTCTGATACTGATTGTTTTAATTATAATACAGTCAAAATGTGTTTGTTAGAATGCTTTAAGTTAACACCTGAAGTTTATAGGAAAAAGTTTCATGAGCATAGATGCAAGGTAGATAAAAGTGTGTGTGAATATGTTGTTGAACTAAGTGCTTATTTTCATAGGTGGGTGAGTGGATGCCAGGTCACCACTTTTGAAGGGCTGGCAGACCTTTTGGTGAGGGAACAAGCCCTTAGCAAATTGCCTGAGGACATGAGAATCTGATTAGCTGATAGACAATGCAATACTCCAGATGAGGTGGGGAAGAAGGGAGACCTATACCTAGCAAGCAGAGCATCACTGCACAGGAAAGGGACACACAGTGCTGCTCATGGGTCTAAGGAAACCCATGGTGGGCAGCCCAGACTGCCCCAACAGAGTCTGCCAGTAGCAGGAGAAGCCACTAGTCCAGGTAGACATCCATGACCAAGGGTTACATGTTTTAAATGCAACCAGTGGGGTCATGTAACATATAGATGTCCATGGAGGCAAGGTGAGGAGCAAAAGGTGGGAGAGGCAGTAAGTGTGAATGACAAAATGTCAGCAGTAAGTTGTCTTGAGACAAAAAAGGTACCAAACTACCACAAGGGGTGATATCCTATGTTAGTGAATGGGAAAGAGGCCATTGCTAAGAGAGTCACAGCCTCTGACCTAACCATTGTGAAGCCTGTAATGGTTAAAGATGAACACTACTTGCCTGGACAGTCTACTCCAGTCAGAGCTTTAGTAGGGACCCCATTACAAATTCCTTTGGCTAGGGTTCAACTTGACTGAGAGGGTGGAAAAGGAAGCAAGCAAGTATATGTGTTTGAGGAAATCCCTACAGATGTCCTGATAGGGAATGATTTTGATAATATAGTACTGTATGTGCATGCAGTTACATGCAGTCAGATGTGGAGACAAGCATGTGGGCCTGGTAGCCTGGTTGAGACCCAGACAGGTTGCACACTTGCAGCTGGGACTGGTGAGGTGGTTACTTCAGGGAGGAAGCTACCTGTAGCAGTGACACTGAAGGTGAGCCACAGGTGCTTGTGGGTACATATGTTCCCTTGGACAGATTGACTGCAAGGGTTGAGGTGAGTAGTAGTACCCAGGCTGACAGTGAGGTACCGCTGTAAGAGGATACCAGATTTTCTATGGAAGGGGAGCTGGGAAGGATAACAAAGGGAGAGTTGAGACAGGCTCAGTTCTCAGACCCTACATTACAAGGCCTAAGGGAGGTAGCTAATGAGGCACCTGATTCTCAGAGGAAGGGGGAATCTGTATACTGGGACAAAGGTTTACTGTATAGAGAGTGGACCCCTGAGGCAGGACTAGAGGGTGAGATAATACAGCAGTTAGTAGTGCCCAGATTCTACCATCTGGCACTTCTAGCCATAGCCCATGATATTCCCTTTGCAGGTCATATGGACATAACACATACAAAGAGATGTATTATGTAGAACTTGTATTGGCCTGGGATTTCCAGAGATGTAACAGGGTACTGCAAGACCTGTGAGCAGTGCCAAAAGGTAGCAAGGCAGGAGACAAGGTGAAAGCTCCTTTGATGCCTTTGCCTGTGATTGAGGAACCATTACAGAGGGTAGCTATGGATATTGTGGGGCCTCTGAGTACCCAAAATTCCCCAGGGAAAAGTATATCCTAGTGGTAGTAGATTATGCTACCAGATACCCCGAGGCAGTGGCTCTCTCCTCCATTGAGGCAGAAAAGGTGGCAAATGCTTTGTTAGAGATTTTCAGCAGGATGGATTTTCCAAAAGAAATACTGACTGACAGAGGTGCCAATTTCATGTCAGGCCTGCTGGCTTATCTGTGGAAGCACTTTGGGATGAAGCAACTAAAGACCACCCCCTACCATCCCCAGAGTAATGGTCTTGTTGAGAGGTTAAACTCTACAGTCAGTCAAGACTATGCTACAGCCATTTGCAGATGAGTTTAAGAGGGGCTGGGGCAAATATCTGCCCCATCTGTTGTTTTCTTACAGAGAGGTACCCCAGGGATCCACAGGATTTTCACCCTTTGAGTTGCTGTGTGGGAATAGGGTGAGGTGACCTCTAGATTAGATTTGATATGAGTGGGAGGGTGAGTGTGAATCCCACAAGGAGTCTGTTGTGGCATATGTCCTATACCTCATGACAATGCTCAGGAAACTCATGGGCTTGGCCCAGGAGCACCTGGAAGAAGCCCAACAGTAGAAAAAGGTCTGGTATGACAGGAATGCTCAAGTTAGAGAGTATGCTGTAGGGCAGCAGGCAATGGTTCTCCTTCCTGTCAGACACAACAAGCTGCAGGCTGCTTGGTAGGGACCCTACAAGGTGGTAAGGAAGTCAGTGATGTTAACTACATGGTAGAACTGCTAGGCAGTAGGCATGGGCACAAATTGTACCATGTTAACATGGTGAAACCTTACCATGATAGGGAGGCCCTTGTGCTGAGCATTTGCAGTGGATTGCAGGAGGAGACTGAGGGGTATCTGTTGACTGATCTCCTCAGTGAGGCTTGGACTGACTCTTTAGTGTAAGGGATAGCAATGTCCCAGCAACTATCCCCTACCCAGGTTTGAGAAATCCTAGCAGTGTTACAGGAGTTTGGGGACATTTTCACTGGGAAACCAGGGTGCACCCACTTGATGCAGCACCATGTGGATACAACACCCCAAAGGCCTATTAAACAGGCCCCTTATAGGGTGCCTGAGAGAGGCAAAAAGACTCTGAGGGAGGACATTCAAGAAATGTTAGAACTAGTGATAATTCAGGAGTCGAGCAGTCCCTGGGCCTCCCCAGTGGTGCTGGTACCAAAGAAGAATGGCAGCACCAGGTTCTGTGTGGACTACCAGAAATTAAATAGTCACATAAAGTCAGATGCTTACCCCATGCTTAGGGCAGATAAAGCCTTAGAGCAGCTGGGTGGGGCTAATATCTTACCACTATTGATCTTACCAAGGGTTACTGGTAAGTGCCCTTGACTCCAAGTGATAGAGAGAGGTCAGCCTTTGTGATATCTTTTGGCTTGTATGAGTTCACAAAGATGCCCTTTGGGATGAAAAATGCCTCAGTGACTTTCCAGAGGCTGGTAGATCATATCTTAACAGGAGCAGGAGATTTTACCCTTGCTTAGCTAGCTGATATTGCCATCTACAGCCATTCCTGGCAAGAGCACCTTCAGCATGTGAGGGAGGTGCTGGGCAGACTACAGATGGCAGCAAATGTCAGATGGGTATGGCAGAGGTCACCTACCTGGGACATACAGTGGAGAGTGGTAAGATCAGACCAGAACCTGCCAAAGTTGAAGCCATTCAGGCATGTCCTTCCCCGTTGCCAAAATGCAGGTGAGGGCATTCTTAGGGAAAGGGTACTACAGAAAGTTTATTCCCAGTTATAGTACCATGGCTGCTCCCTTCACAGATCTGATAAGGAAAAACAAGACAGATAAGGTAGTGTGGAACCCAGCATGTGAGCAGGCATTCCAGAAGCTTAAAGGAGCTTTGGCAGGACCCCCTGTGTTAGTTAGTCCAGGTTACAGCAAAGAATTTGATGTGCAGGTGAATGCTTCAAACCATTTGGTGGGGGCTGTACTTAGCCAGGTTTCCTCAGAGGGAGAAGAGCACCCAGTGATATATCTCAGTCGTAGGCTTCAAGCCTCAACCCAGGGAGGAATGCTATGCAGCTGCAGAAAAGAAATGCCTAACCATAGTGTGGGCACTGTAGAAACTTCAGTCTTATCTGTATGGAAGGAAATTTACTGTAGTCACAGACAATAATCCCTTAACATTGCTGCATTAGGCCAGCCAACAAAATGCTAAGTCACTAAGGTGGAGCCTAGGGTTGCAAGCATATGATATGACAGTGTAGCACCAAAGTGGGGTTAGCAATGCCAACACAAATGGGTTCTCAAGACAGGGTATTCCCAGATAGGCTCAACCCTCTCAAGCAAAATTTCTCAAGGATCACTTGAAAAACTAGCTTGAGTTTTTTTTTTTTTTTTTTTGAGGGATTGTGATACTGCCAGCCCAGCTAGCTGGAATCCTATAAATAATTCTCTGTCATTTGTGAATATTGCTATGATTTATGCAGAACTGTATGTTATGTACTGAGCTGCAAGAATGTCACCACAGGGTACTCTACTGGAAAAGAACAGAAATGTATATAACTATATACCTATGCAAATGTATGCTTTAATAGCAGAAGCTGGAATATGCAGCGTTAATTTGTAAAACTTTGAGAAAATAAGTTGGAATCAAAATGTTTTATGATTGTGTTATCTCTCAGTTTCAGTGTAGCAAGCATACACAATGTCTAGAGCTAGACATTTTTCTATTGTCTTGAAAGTAATTTTTCTTATTAGGTTTAAAATGTAAAGTATTTTATTGCTTCCTAGAAGGTGCACATCTGAGAAATATGTACTTCTCACACAGAGATGATAAAATTCTGTTGGTGTCTGTTAGCCTGGGAATTGAAGGCATGTGACAAAGAGTGATGCCATCCAAGTTGACCCAGCAGTAATGTTTGTTAGTAATTTAAGAACTCTCTTAGAGAAAGACTGTGCATTTTGTATCTTATCTTGGACCTAGAAACATCCAATCATCATCATTTGCATTTGCCTTGCTAATAGTAAGTAACTAGGCTACAGTGATATCTCTTATAGATAGGAATATAGTAAAGATTAGTTTATATGTTTTCTGTATTTATTTGAGACTGTCCTGCAATGTTGTTTTAAAATATTTCCTGTGATTCTGAACTCTGCAGTTACTGGGTTGTTTGAGTAGTATATTGTTCTTTTATTATTTATTATTAAATATATTTAAACCTATCTTTGTGGCTGATATTTGTGAGACATATTTAAGCTCTTAGAGTACTTACATATGTATTTGGTTACACTGTACAGGCCACTCCTAAATAGCCTTAGTCTTGGTCACACTTACCATTTGGATAATAGTAACATTACACAGTAGGATTGGTCACCCTTTGTAAGGGCCTTTAGGTAACTGATAAGTAGGGGTTGGTGGCAGTGATAGCTACCTTATAGCCTGGGCAGAAGGGGGAATAGTTAGTAAACCTGTGCCAGCCTTCCCCAGGTGTGCGTGTGTGTTTGTATACAAATCAAATCTCAAAGTGTGTGTGTGTGTGTATGTGTCAGCTACTTGGACAGGGACACAAAATACTGATTGGACAGAGAGGGTGCTGGAGGTCTTGTCTTGACCCCTCAGCTGAAATCTTAACCCTATAGCTTTGCCAGTGGGAAGTCCTATTGGGGATCTAGAGAAGGAGGGAGAAACCAGCCCCAGACTAACTGTGATCTCTGTGTACTCTTAAGGGAAATTATACTTTACTGTTTGTGTATTTATCATCCCCCCATTGTGTATGTCCCTCACTGTTGCCAGTGGTGATGATTGAGACTCCTTGATTACTGGGCCAGTGCAGGGGTGTCACACCTTACATTATAGAAAATACAAAATAATTTTAATATTGATGTTTGCTCTACTCATTTTCATGAATGCAGGACCAATACAAGTAAGTATGGCTGAAATAAGGATCATGAAATTCATATTATTTCAGTCTTTAATGTTAGCCAAAATCTTCTTTCACAGCACCCACAGTTTGCCAAAACTGACCCCTTCTTCAATTCATATGGAGTTATCTGTATCAGTAGCATATCTAAATAAGACTGTAAATTATTTTTTTATGAGACCCATTACTCCTACTACTATTAGAACTGTCTGGGTATCCTTCATCTACAATGTCTTCATTTCTACCTGCAAATCCTGGTATTTTATGACTTTGTCTCTCTGTGTACAGAAGACACTATAATCACTGGATGTAGCAATTTCAATGATCGGTGAAACTTTTGTCTTCTTTTTTTGGACTACTATATCTGATTTTCTCACATCTGTTCTTTGAACTGTTGGTAATGGGTAGTCTCATGTAATATAAACTTCGTCATTCTCTATTATGCTTTGTGGCTCATGTTTCCAATGCTTCTCAGCTACTTCAATATTTTAAAGTTTGCGCAATCCTCAGTGCAACAGTCTTGCCACATTAGTATGCCTTTCAGTATACAGGCCCTCTACCATTAGTGGATCACACCCAGCAACAAAATGTACAACTCTTTCCAGTTCTGTTTTACAAAACCTGCATTTGTCTGTTTCTCCCACATGTTCAGTGGACTGTGTGGTCCATTCTGCTGGGCTGCTAATATTAACCTTTCATCTTTTGGTTTAAATTCACCTTTCCTTAATCATTCCTGTGGCAGATTCTGATTGACATGAAGTTGCTCCATGAGTTTTCTGTACTTGAATTATATATACACTTTTCCACATTTCTTGCCTTCTATTCTGATCCTTCTCTTTATATTCTTTTGTTTTTGGCACATTCCGTTGATGTCTGATTTTGTCTACTTCTGTTTTGGTTTCCATTCCTGCTTGACACCAATATGCTTCTGAAAACTGAGCAGGGATGTCATCTTAGAGTTGTTCTCTTCATGTTTTAAAACATTCACTATGTTTGGAACTGGTGAGGTCAGCAGATATGTATGCAGTCTTATGACTGTAGATCTATACATATAATCAGTTTTGAGGAGGATCATACCCCATCCAGAAGGAAGAATATATTATCTTGGTATACCCTGATTTTTAAATCATTTGATAGGCATGAAACAAATATTGTGCTATGTTGCTTGACATTATAACTAGTATATATGAGCATGTATCCTTCACATACTGCATTGATGTTCACTGGTCTGTTACCAAATATATGTATCCTTCACATACTGCACTGAAATTCACTGGTCTATTAGCAAATATATGAAGGTGATGCTTTTTTCAGCATTACTCATGACTCCCTTCTTTGTCCATATCTTGTAATTCTCAATAGCTTGTCTTTTTGAAAATAGCTTATGTTATGACATGCATACATGGATTTGCATATGTCAGTGTGTATGCATTTGAAGTACATTTGTACTGCTTTACATGGATGTATGCATGCATGACAGTATTATGATCAACACACAATACTCAAAAATACTTTTGCTGTGTACTTGTGTCTCTTATTGTTTAACTGATACACACTACTGTGTTTGTGTAGTTTGTACACATACATGTTTATAGCCATCAGTATTCTAATATGCCTATTTGGCCATTTGCTTCAATGTGCCTTGCTAGGACATGCAGTCCATTCTATGTTGTTGACACATTCTTGTGAAATGTGTCTCCTTAACTAGGGTTGTCCTGTTTTATCCTGTGCCTACTTTCTTTTGCTGGCATTTCCTCACTGATGTGGACCTCTGCTGTCCATATCCCTTTGACCTTATTGCTTTGGCCTACATGTTGCCCATATACATGGCATATGCTATGTGTATGTTTAACTTCCTCAGCTTTATCATTGTTATCTTGTAGGTATACTGGTACAATATTACCTAGAGACATCATGCTGATATTCTACATGTGCAGCCCATATGCACACAAGGTGGTGGCAATTGATGCAATTCCATCATTGTTAATGTTGCTATTATATGTTAAGCTTTGCCAAGGGGTTTATATGCTTTCTAACTTTGTACAGTCTGGCATTCCTTAACTGTCATTACTTGCATATGTATCACCATTAACATCATATTCTATGTCATTGGTGTATGTATGCATGATGAAATGTATCCGTGATTGAATAAAGTTATTCTTTTAATGTCACACATATGCATTGTATAACTGATAACCTGTCTGTGTTGCCTCTGACATAGCATTTGTCTTTGACATAAGAATCCCATTTTGCCTATGCTTGTGTTTAGTACACTTATGTATGTATTACACAGCCACATTTATATTTTGCTACAGTGCTACTATTTAACACTTTTTTTGGTTGTTTGCCTTTCTCATGCAGATTGGAGGTTCTGTTCTGCCTTCTGCTTGTCTCCTCATGCATTTCCTTGCCTCCATTTGCTCATCTTTGCTGTTGCTTGGCTTGCACTTACAATGCTGACTGCCTTGTGGGTGACTGTATTCAGTATCCACTGTGTACAGCAATGATTGCACTCCCCATTCAGTGTTCTCCAACACACACCTACCATCAGTAATACACATTGTAATATGACTGTTGCACAACTTGCAACATCTCTGCAATGATTTATACATTGGTACTGATCTATGTGCTAACATTGGAATACCATAACGTCGAATGTCATATGGTCAAGACCATATGATCAAATTGTCAGAACGTCAAACACTAAACAACAAAAATCTATGTTTTTGCACCACCCCAGCATCCCTGGCCTCTCACCCCCTGCATATTATATATATCAACTCCCAGATTATACTACAGTGGGGAAATGGTAAATTCTCCTATCCCCACTGTGAAATGGTAAATTCCCCTATCCCCTCTGTATCTCAATCTCCATATATAAGCTTCAATATTACGTTCGACATTGTGGAACTTCAATCATCTGATATGGCCCCCTCTATAGTTATGTGCATTTGCATTGTACCATGACTAGTATTTATCTCTATCCTGTTTGTCCATTTTTCTTCACCCATGATGTGTAGCCTGTATCTCTGTTGTCTGCATAACCTACCCCTCCTTTATGTGTATTTCCAACCTATGTCTGTCATATCTTTTGATATTTGTTATAAGTTTATACCTGTGCTTTCAACATCTTCCTCTTTCTGTGTCTTTTCCATTCCTTCTATTCTGCAAAAAACAAAAGAAAGGGGCCTATTCCTTCCTAAGAAAGTTGCCCTCTCTCTTTGATTTTTCTTCTTTATCATACATCTTATGTGTCCCTCTTCTTCACCCACACCCCAGGTTCATGTATTAATACTAAGCTAACAGCCCTTGTAAGCCATTTTAAGCCTAGCCATTTTTCCTTCGTGAGACTCAAACCCTGTACCTTGTGTTTGCAAGGCAAACACCTTAACTATTAGGCTACCCTCCCAACTTGTTCTAGCATCATATTCCCTTGGGTGTGTGTGTTATTTGTGTTCCTCATGTGTCCCATTCCCATTGTTAGCTACTGTCTGGCATGATAAAGAGGCTATAACTGGCCTTCTTCTTATGTAATTATTTTTTTTTATTTTCTGGATTATTTTAGATTCTGCAAATTGTGAAGGGTGTGTGTGTGTGTGTGTGTGTGTGTGTGTGTGTGTGTGTGTGTGTGTGTGTGTATATATCTATATATATATATATATATATATATATATATATATATATATATATAAATTACTATTTCTCACTTTTCAGACAGACTGCTGCACATTTCTATTCCTTTAGCATGTTTCACTTGTTACTATATTACTATAATTTCCACTGAGCTTGTATAATTTCCATACATGTGCATTGGTAATGCATTTTTATATTTTGCTATATGAACAACTTTTGTTAGCATGCAGCTTTGCAGTGATTGCTTGAGGTTGCACTGACATTGCTGGTTCTGTCTGCTTTGTGCTTAGTTATTCTTCATACTCTGAGGCATATTTGCATTTTACTTGGTTAGCCACAATGTTTGGGCGGACCTTAAAGTAGTCTGCTGGATTCTGCTAGTTTTATGGAATTCATCTCCATGTCTCTTGGATAAGGACCTGTACATAGAAATGTGCCACCTCTTCAGTTTTTCTAACACTTGTGATTAGTTTCTTGTAAGGATTATCAAATGTCTGTGCCCAAAGAAGACCAGGTTAGTCATGTTTGGATTCATATATAGTGCTTCAATGGCATGGCAGTCTTAATGGTCCAGAATCTGTTTTTCTGCTATTTATTTATTTATCATAGCTTGAGTACAGGGTTGTTTTGACCAGGTACAGCATTACTACATCAGAGATCAGGTAAGAAAAATCTCCCTGAATAAAGACTACATTAGTATAATAATAATAATAATAATAATAATAATAATAATAATAATAATAATAATAATAATAAAACTCTAACCTCACAGCTACTCATTTATGGTGAAAATTCAAAAGTCAAAACATTTTCAATCACTTCCATTGCATAAACAGAAACCATGCCTGCAGTGATGCCATATGGACAATAGTGACTGGAAAGTTGAAGACCAAAGTAGTGTTACTAGTGCATGCTCAGCCAGTGGTAGGGAACCTAATATGATATATCATTTATCTTTTCCAAACTGTGGTGGTGGTGCTGTGGTAGCGTTGTCCCTCACAGTTAGACGTTGCCCGTTCGATTCTCAGTTAGAGCGTATTCTGTGTGGCGACATGCGTGAACGGGTGTTCCTTCATTGAAGGTTATGCGTTAGGCCCGGCAAGCCAGCACGTAAAACTCTACTGCCAATCATTAGCGGACTGGAGTTCTGCTGTGGCGACCCCTAACTAGGAAAAGCCGAAAGATACAAATTTATCTTTTCCAAAGTGGCCAAGAAGTTGAGCAGAAGTGAATATTTTGTATGGGCTTGTTTTTGCTACATAACTTCCATACATAGTTTGCGAACAGAGTAAATAGCCATCCAATACAAACCCTTACTGAAATAATTTATCCATTGCCTTGGATTCTGTTATAGTTGCTTTCAGTGTCATCTTCTTCTGGCACAGACTGCAGCACAATCAATCAGTCAGTCATCCATTCAATCAGACAATGGGCTGGATTCTGTAAAATCTGTGGACAGCGCAGAATACCGAAGGAAGACTTCAGCACCTGCTGCAGATGCAATTTCAGAAGACATGCTGAAGGCAGCCCAAGTACTTAAATATTCAGCATATGATACTTTAGGATTCCACACATGCCAGTCTGATTCAAAAACACATTGTGTGCACACAATGCAACTTAAATGCAACAAAAAGTCACTCCAACTTCATTTTTGAAATGCTTGGCATATGTTTTACTGATCCCAAGGAATGCAAGTGAATGCTATGTATTTTGGTGAAATATGTAGCAAAACATCAAACAGCCACTCCAGCTGTTTCTGATATCTTTGGCTTATGCTTTATGGATCTAAAGGAATTAAAGCGAGTACTACAGATTAAGGCAAAATCTGTAGCAAAACATCAAACATCAAAAAATATATAAAATGTAACTGGCTGGTGATGAACTGCAGCAGGCTGCAGTGATACAAGCCATAAATGAGGTTCTAGCTGTGCATCCTAGAAGGCAGACAGAAAGAGTCAGAGCAAGACTGCAACTAAAGCAGTTGCCAGACCAGCAAATAATCAGCAGATACTGGCTAGATGGCCGAGCTGGTAAAGTCTTTCTGCAACATGTGTGTCCCACACATGTCTGTGCTGAACCTGGGAGGAAACCTCATCCCTGCTGAAACCAAAATGTGTCCCCTCCTGGGTGTATTTGCATCTGAGACATTCCAGAGATGCATGAGGGATGGTATGGGAATATCACAGACAGCTGCCAGTTATATCCTGGCCAAATTCCTGGAAGCAATGTGCAACAAGGTGTATGACTACATGTACTTTCTATCCACCCCCATGGAGTAGAGAACTATAATGTACCAGTTTTACAGCACTGCAAACTTCCCCCATGTACTCAATGCAATAGATTTCATTCACATACCTATCAGAACACCAGTATATCCTGAAGCAGACTGGTACATAAACAGAAAGGGCTGGCCATCCATCAACTGCCAGGTTGTGCGTGTAGCAAATGGTAGCATAACAAACATCATGGCAACACAACCTGGAAGTGTTCATGATGCTACCATATGAAGGGAAAGAGGACTGACAGCAGCATTCCAGCAAAGTGAAGTAACTGAGAGTCTACTACTATGTAAATACAGGAGCACAACTAGGACAGAAGCTAAGGATAACATTCACAACAATGTCCATCCTAACCACATGTGTTTCCACTCCCCATAATAGGTGTCAGTGATAATCCACTTGAGCCATGGCTAACACCATATTGTGAACTATACAACCCTGAACAGAAGGCCTACAATAGAACACATGCAATAACCATAAACAGCATACAGGATGTGTTTATTGTATTGAAAACTAGGTTCAGATGTTTGGATAAAGCTGGGGGTGCACTGCAATGCATACCTGAAAAGGCAACACCATGCAGCACAACATGGTAACTAAAGCACATGGTGGTCTTACAAATGCAAGTGTGGTGAACTACCTCAAGAATCTCAGATGTCTGAAGATGACATCCAGCAGGTATCAGAGGAGGAGCAGGAAGACATAGGGGACAGAAGACAAAGGCATAGGTAATGCAGGTTGTGACTCTAAGTGCTGAGCTAGACAACATGGCAACATCTGACTCACATCTTTGAGTCATGACAAGCCACATGTGGATGAGTACAGATTTAACACTGATTTTCAAGTGTTGCCCACGACGCAACCTCAAAGGAAGTACCCAGATCTGTTTAGAACTGGTGGTCAAGGACACCACATATACACATGCCGTAGATATAGCAAACTTGCTGGCTGACAGATTCAGCGAAAACTTTACCCCTCTGTCCCCCATCAGTAAATCAGGACATCCCCAGTACCTGCCCCCTTCCCATTATATCTAGGGAACAGGCCATCACTGTTCTCTCAAAGGTAAAAATACAGCCTCCATGGGACCCAATAGCATCTCAGGCTGCATCCTACATGAACTCAAGCAGGAACTTGCAGCACCATTAGGGATCCTATTCAACCAAAGCCTGAGTACTGGCTTTGTCCCAGTTGAGTGGAGGATAGCCACTGACATCCCTTTACACAAAGGTGGAGCGTCCACAGATCTGGGAAATTATAGCCCCATCAGCCTAACTAGCCTGCTCTGCAAGACCATGGAACAGATTATCATGGACCTCATTAACAAGGACATTGGCAACCTCCAAACACTTGATCCCACACAGTTTGGCTTCATCAAGGGGAGGACATGTCTGTTAGATTTGGTAGACTTCTTTGAGACAGTCACTAAAGCCATCGATGAGGGGAAGATGGAGCACACCACCTACCTTGACCTGGCCAAAGCTTTTTATACTATTCCTCACTCAGGCATAATAGATAAACTCTCTCAACTAGGTATCAATCCATATGTTACCAGATGGGTAACAAACTGGCTCACTGATAGAACCCATGTAATCAAATAGGGGAAGCCACTTCAAGCAGTAGACCCGTAACAAGCAGTGTACCCCAGGGTTCGGTCTTGGGGCCTCTGTTATTTGGGATATATTTTTCTGAGGTGCAGGCCAAAACCAGTGGGCTATGGCTGACCAACTTTGCAGATGACTGCAAGCTGGGTGCTGTCATCAATTCCCCTAGTGATGTGGTCATCCTCCAAGAGGGTCTCACTCAGACAAATGAAAGGTGTCACAAACATGGCCTCAAGCTGAATACCAAAATATGCATCATCATCATCTCTTTTGGGAGAGTGATGTCCCCACAAATTATCACATTAATAACAACGTCTTAAGCATTCAGTCAGTCATGAGGGATTTTGGCACCCAGGTTGATAGCAACCTGACTTTTGACCACCATGTTGCTTCCATGGTATGGAAAGCCTTCTACATGGCCTACCTCATTAAGTAAGGGTATTTCATCCAGGGACAAAGAGGTCATAACATCACTGTATTCTTCCCTTATGAGGCCCATTATTGACTAAAATGCACCTTTTGGCATGTACCTTGCAAAGCACATGTAGCAGTTGGAGAGAACACAGAGGTTCCACACCAGGAGAATCCAGGGCCTCAAACATCTATCATACACAGATAGACTAAAAGCCCTATCCCTCTACTCAGTTTCATACAGAGGTGACCTCTGTCTGGCATACAAGGTGATCATGGACCTCACCTTGATGGGACTCTTGCATATCCACAAGTCAAGCTCCACTTGAGTAACCTGCATGTGTGGCCTCAACCTGGTCTGTGACATCAACAAGAGTTGTTGGTGGGACAGATTTGTGTCCCAAAAGACTCCCTCATCTATAGAATAGACTCCCTCTCTACATCAAGCAGAGTACCTTTTTACCCCTTCTTAAGCATAACCTGGATAACTGGATAGAAAACAGAAAATATACCCCTGGTATTCCACCCATGTCCCTGCTGGTTAGGGGCATTGGGTGCTGATTTGTATAAACATGGGCTAAACTGTTGGCTAGTCTTATAAGGACCTCAGGGCCAATAGCCCAGCAACCTCCTATGATCCTATGATCCTATGATAATGGCAATTACCCAGTAGGTGTACACACTGAGCATCAGGCATAACACTGTAATCATAACATATTATGACGTGAACACATGCAAATGTGACACAACAGGGATTGCCATCTCAGGGCACAACCGACACAGGCATGCATACACTCTCTAATTATTGTACAATGTATGGAAAACAGTAATGGACACACATTCCTATCTCTACAATATAATAACATGAGAAAAGAGAAACCACTCAGGACATAATGCAGAACTTTTAATATCAGAAGACACATATAGTAAAGTGGGTTAAGTTAATAATATGAGCCATCTATGTGTACTACACTGTTAGACACACTCTAACACAGTCTACAGTGACCTTAATGATGTCTTAAACCATGGTCCTTTCTGCACCCACCATGTATGGACATATGTTGCTCTGGTTGCTCCGCAGAGGAGATTGATGGTGTGACAACACCATAGTGAGATGAGGGAGTATGATTGCAATTTGAAGGCCTTGTGCCTGTTAGGACTACAGTAAATGGGTCAACAGCTAAACTCTGTGCAGGTTGGACCATAGACAGTGAGTCTTGATGGCCAGTGGTGGTTCTGGAGACAGGTGGCCTGCTGTTCCCCATGTTGCAATCTGCTAAGCACAGTCAGAGTATGCAGAATCCTGCTGGTAGTATGACACTGCTGCATTACCATAGAGTCCATGGTTTTGATTTATCATGCCATAGCTCACAGACTTTCATTCTGAATGGACAATGCAGAGATAATCTCACTGTGTCTGCACTCTTGTCCTTCATGCATAACACATAGCTGGTGTGCCACATGATCTGTGGCACAGGCAAGTGCAAATACGTCTGACTGATGCCATTGTTGTGACCATTCATTTGCCTGCAGCAGAAGGTGGACATCCACTGACACCTGGCCATGTGCAACATCAGCTCACCTACATCTATTGCAATGCCTGATTCGGGTTGCTATGTGGAAATGCTATCATCAGTGGTCTCAGCTGGGGTCTATTGGTTAACAATTTCACCCTTTTCAACATCCACTGTGCCAGCATCCTCCAAATGACTAGACAAGTTGACCTCCACATCTGGGGCTACAGCTTTAGCAATATCAATGTCAACCTCATAGATGGCCTCTCCAAACACTTCAAGGTCCTGTGTGTGAGAGGCCAAACTACCATTCTGAGACACATCTTGAACACTATCATGATCACTGGATGGGTAGCTGTATGATCCAGATAGTTGATGTGTAATAAGATACAAAGTCACAGATAAGGACAATGTGCCTACATCACATGATGGATATCAAAGACATATGCCATATATATCTCACTGCAATGTTACAAATAATAATGACTTTACATGAGGTCTATTGTATGTATGTTTCACAAAATCTATATAGATCGAGTGTATATTTTAGTTACAAGGCCAACATACATGACATAGGTGTGGGATACAAAAAACTCACAACTGACAATACCTTATGGTAAGATGGCACTGCTGAAGAAAGATGAACTTCAACTATTTTAAGAAAAAAAATAGCACTAACGATCACATCATTGTCACCATTATCCAGGTGAACACAGTTAAAACATATAGAAGGTGTAAGGTTTACATACCACTTGTGTGCAGTTGATGATATTGATGGAGACTGGTCTAGGAATGGGAAGAAGGACACAGTACTAATGGAGGACAACAACAGAGTTAACAGGAATGACAGGTATGACACATAGTTAATAGCATATCACTGACAGAATCTGCTGTGGAGAGGTTGTAGGTTGTAATGTGGATCCAGCAGTGAGAAAGTAAATTGAAAGACAACACAGTCATGTCTTTATAAAAAACAACATCAGCAGCATCACATATACAACACAATAACATGGCCTGCAAATACTCACATGATGGACATTGCAACCGTACACCAGATGGGCCTATGTTGGCAAATATCGGCATAAACGTCACGCATCATGTGTGCTACACATTGATGAAAGCTATTACAATTTTGCAGTAACATATCTGGTCTGTATGCACTTCAATTTGCATGGCTTGGACCTCCACTGGATGTACCTGTAGTGTACAGTGTTAAGTAAATAACAGGACGTCAGTAAACAGCAGTGCCATGAAATGATGCTGAGGCAAAAACCGGTAGTGGTCACAGTAACAGTATGGAAACACTCACCTGCTAATCCTTGGTTTAGTCCCTATGTAGATGGACTTGTAAATATTAATGCAAACAGCATTACAAATATTGTTTGTACTGCTCTGTCTATACTTCAGTTGTGGCTCTGCATGTCATTAGAATTATGTTCAACATTCTCGCCCTGTGTGAATGTGTGTGCACAGCTAAACTCTGCTGCTGTAGACCAAAAACAGTGATACATGAATATGCATGCTACAGCAATATGCAGGGATTGTCATAGACTCAATGGTTCATAGGTGTTTACTAGGCTAATAACCACAAGGACCTTTTTAAGTCTAGCCATCCATCCCATATCTCTGAAAAGTTCTGATACCCTTGATAAGTGTAAGCAGGGGTTTGGGAGATGAACCGTTTACAGGTTACCTGTGTCCATTAGAGACATAGTTGCCAAACCAGGGATGAATTTCCAGTTCCTCATGCAACTGTCCAAAATGCACTTGAATTGGGTTATGGAGGAACTCTGCTTCACACAGATGGGGAACCTGTTCCATAAACGTGGTAGTCCCTGGGATACATACCTATCTCTCCAGCAGGACCTATTTATATCACAAGCAAGGTTTAAGTCTTTAGAATGGGTAATTCTGGTGTTGTTTGTTTTGTGGATATGCAGGAGGTCCATCAGACTGGGGGTTGACAATGCCCTATATGAAGGGCATAGATCTCCCCTCAAAAGCCTGTAGGAGACAGAATACAGAGATAGGGCCTTGAGGTGGTCTGCATAAGACATTTTACTTATGCCCTGTATTCTTTTAGTGAGGAACATCTGTGGACATTCCATTTGTTGGATATGCCTAGTTAGGTACATTCCAAAGGAGGCATTGTACTGTATGATAGGTCTGATGAATGCCAAATACAGTAGACTGATGACTTCCTTGGACTTAGATACCATATCTTTGTTTATAAGTTGTGCCATATAGAATGATTTCCTCACCACTGTAGACACATGGTGGTCCAAGGCTAGATTACTTTCTATGTGTTCCTAAATTCCTGACCACTGGGTCAACTCTAAGGGGAGTGTTGTCAATATGATAGTTTACAGGGATGGATGACTTCCCAAAGGACACTATTATGCATTTCTTGGCATTTAGTTTTAGTCCATGGCTCTGACACCAGTTGTTTGTCTGTGTCAGAGATGTGTTGCTCACCTCTTGCTGTATGCAGTAAGGCCAGAAATATTGCAATGTTATTGGGGGGGGTCAATGATGGTCTATCTTTGGTAGCGTCCATCGCTCTATCATAATGTCTCATTTCATGGCTGCATGAAGGATCATGGCTGAGCAGCACCATCTACAGGATTTGCGGGGTCAGTTGTGGCCTCCAACTGCATTGATCATATTGGTGAAGTCGGCCCAGATTTCATGTCTCCAAACTATTATCGCCCGAACAGCCTAGGAGTGTCTATCCATGTTGCATCAATTATGATGTCATTTTCCTGGATGGAGAAGTTTTCACCCCTAGGATGGTTAGCCATCTAAAAGACAGTAATACAAACATAATATTGCTGTGTGAACCCTTTTATGCTTTTGATTCTGTGAACAGTCAATATAAACAGTATGAATTCCTGTGCAATGCAAAGGTCTGTATAACACTGTTTGTGATAAAAACTAATATGACACATAAAAAGTAACAACATCTTCATACATCATATTTGTAAAATCAATGCAACTTGTAATATCTTTACAGCTTGTGAGTGGGCTTAGAACCCCTCACACAACATACATGTTAAGTGGAGGTCCAAAGATAGTGGCATCATGTCACAGAAATCTGCTTGCATTTCATATAAAAATACTGCAAATAATAATTTACATCTTATGGAAACAATGAGAAAATTTCAGGATCTGTAGGCCAGCTACAGACAGTATGTATCCTTAGTATATTGAGCAGTAGTGATAATACATTTGTTCAGCAGCATCATTGAAGAAATATCTGTAATAGCAACAGCAAAATTTTTTAACAGTTTTCTTAGGAAAGATGACAAGAAATATCTATAATAACAACAGCATTATATACTATATATGGATAGCTTTGGAATACACAGATTTCCATAGTTACACTACTGAGTGCAAGGAATTACCAGTAAAAATTGAGGAAGATCCAAAAATCAGTTTTCATATAGTGCTAACATTTGCAATGTCTGTTATACAACTGCATATGAGACTGAAATAACTTATTTAAAATAGCAACCCCTATATGCATAAAGTTCAAACCAACATCACATTTGTCCTTGAAAAAGCCCAATACTATTCGGGTGAAAGCACTTGGTCTATTGGTTTGTTTTCAATAAAGATTGCTTTTACTTCAAAATTATCTGGCTACCGCTACAATTTGTATTATCCATTGGATTAATTTTGCTGCTGGCTTTCGGGTCCTGATTTGCTGGGCTGGTTTTTTTATTGGTTTGTTTCAGTTGCATCTTTTCGACCTTCTGTTTAAGATAACATTTTGAGTAGCAATTAATTTAACCAGGTACCTTTGGAAATGACTGACTTGAAGAGTCATTCTATCAATTGCCAATGTACCTATTACTTCAAATCACAGAATCAAAGTACACCTAATGTGCACCCACCTTGAAGTACCATTTGCACCATGCATAATTAATGAGGTTTTTGAAAAGCCAAGTTTTTGGAATCCCATGCACACCTCTGCATAAATTGGCTTCATGTATCATACCACCCAGGTGTTCTTCAGAAACACCCAATAAGTATCGATAAATGGTACCATGCATGGCACGTGCCCATTGTCTTCCAGTGATCTGATAACATGACATCAGTGCCACTTTCAAATATTGATTTTGGTACATTTACTGATTTGACTATAACTGCAAGCTGAGTGTTTTCTTAGTGAGCATTTCTCTGTGTTTGTATTTTCCACACTTCTTCAACTAAGGGTCAGTATGGCTACTGTAAGGAGGCTAAGAAGTGTCTGTGTGCCCAAATTAACTGACAAGAAGATGACCCAGATGTTGTCTGTGTACACTTGATTGGAGCAGAGGATGAGAGCCAGATCCAGGAACTTCACCATGATAGAGGCATGGAACTGGATTATGAGGGAAAACCAAAGGAGGATAGGAATTTACCACACTGGAGTGGAGGTTTGCCACCACTATGATGACCTGCATCAGGGTGACATGGAGGATCTATGAAAAGGGGTCACTGAGGTGCAGAGGCAGTATGGAGATCCCTACAGTAAGTGCCAATATTCTGTGCATGCTTGAGCATTTCTACAGATTTTATAGATATTTCTGTGTTCCCATGTATATCAGATAGATGCTTTTATAACCCTTGAGTAACTTCTGTGACAATTAGCTCAAGGGATAATTGAATATTGTCCTGGTAACTGTGAGTTCAATTCCCATGTTGTTAATTTATTTAATAATGTGTATAATATCCATAATTATGAACTTTGTAGATGTGCATATATTTTACAACATCTAGTGACATAGTTTCACATAGCCACTGTCTTAGTGCATCACTGACGCCTATAGCGCCTAAAGTGCTGAAGACTGCGTACTTCATAGTTTTTCATTAATTTACCACAGTATCCCCTATATTGGAATAAAAATAAATACATAGCTTTATTAATTCATCCTAAGAAAGTAAACCAACACATTTATTTAAGCTAAAAAGGAATGCCTACCAGTGTGCTTACACATATGTTTCCAGTTATGTGTTGATAGCTGTTATTTCTATGCAATAAAAGGTCCAATATATTTTTGCAGTTTCTGTATTCATCCTTTCTCTGCAATGCACCTAACAAACCTAGGCAGTACCCGTTTTCTAAAGTGAAACCCCTGTCTTAATTTTAGCATGCTATGAGTTCCGATCCACGTGGAGAAACATATATCTGTAATGGTTATTTTAGTTTAATTCATCCAAAGCATTACTTTAGAGAAGCATATTCCAAAACTTGACATTAAAGTTTCTGTTGTGCTTGTTTATGAATGACTGAGTTACTCATTGAAGTCCTACAAGTATGCCCATAATTCATAACACTCTGATAACATCAGCTTTATAACCACAGGGTTTGTAGAGCAGTAGCTGTTTTTGTTAGCTTGATTTGTAAAGGTACAGGCCAGTGTGTGTTCAAATCCAGAAAGGTGACACATGTCTGAAACTGTTATTCTGCTTTAATCTACCCATAGCATTTATTTCGAGAAGTATAGTCTACTTATTGATGTTAACGAACATAATGTACATACATACATACATACATACATACCCAGCATTTATTTAGAGAAGTATAGTCTACTCATTGATGTTAATGTATATTTTGAGCAAGATTACCAATAACTCACTTATTCATTGAATTACTATGAACATATCTGCAATCTGTAATGTTCTGCTAACATCAAATATTTAACAGTAGGTCAAAAGCTTGTTAAAGACTGCTATATGTTTGAGCAATTCTTTAGTTAATATTGTATACTTTATAAAAGTGCTATCAAGGTATGTTTTATCAAGAAATATTACATAGAAATATTACATTCAGTTCATTAACAACACCATCCTCATCTTTGGAGGGAGTGGGATGGACAGACTAACAGCTGAAATGCAAAACATATATATTTTCTTTGTGATGTGCACTTTACAAGGAATATCATGGTCCTCACACATACCTTACTTTGTACCTCATGTACAGCAGCTTGTATGGTTCTGTTCACAGAAGCTCTATGCTTTATGACACTGTCTGAGGAATGGATGCTCTCCATTACTGTTAATGTTTCTGAACACAATGCTGACATAAATGCAATTTTCACGATGATTAGCTACATGACCACCACATGTTCATACTTTGAAATCATAAGCCAAAATCCTTATTAGTAGACCATCCGCCATCCAGATGATGTCATGAAAATAAGTCTTTTCACTGCATGCAAAAGATGTATTTTCATTCAAGGTATGTTAGGTAGGTAAGTAGCATTCAAAGCTAGAATTTGGGTGTAGATTGTTGTTGTAGGTTTGAATCTCATGTTCTCCAATCTGTATTCAAAGATGTTCACTCCTGTATGTAATGCTAACTATTGTTATTGCCTAATATTCTTTAGAAATAAATTGTCTAAACAATATGCATCACTGTTATTTGATGATTACATCATTCATGCTTTCTGTTTTCTAATTTCAGGTGAGAAAAATTGCAGTAGAAACTGAGCCATGTACATTGAACTGATGTAGATTATTTTTCTTGTTTTATGAAATGAAATTAAACCTGTTTTTTTCACAATAACATGTACACTGATTGGAATGTAGGAATACCCATTATGCATTAGTAAAGTAAGTAAAATCATCACCCAATAGATGTGTTTATAGCTGTGATTGAAATCTAAAAATGTTGAACTTTCATGTGGCACTGAACCATTATTTCAGCACACAGTCTTTGAACTGTACTCCACAGTTTAAATAACAGTTGTGTTGGTATACCTGTCGCACATATGTCACACATATGGGAAGGTACTTTTTTTTGCATGTAATTGTAAGTGCTCTGATTGCTCTTTATGGTTTGTCACACTTGCATGCATGACTGTGTTTTCTAGTGAGTGGTAATATTCATAGAGTGAATGGGTTGCTACTGTGTTAGCCTTTGCAGACTTTTGTATTTCCTTCAGTTCAGCATTGGTTTTCCATCTTCCTCTAACACCTTGGATATTTTGGTAGAAATGCATTTACAGCCTAGGTTTAGTGATATTTTTGCAGATAGATGTTTGTGTATAGCAGTTTATATTCAGCATGCCATACAGGTCAATATTGTCACTGCATCTGCTTCCAACACCTTCTGTTTTTTGTAGAAAGGCAGTTATAGCCTAGGTTTACTGATGCTTGTGCAGATAGACACTTGATTGCAGCAGTTCATATTCAGCAACCACATTCACAATATTTTGTTTTTTTCAGGCTATAGATTGCTAATACTTTTTGGTAGATAATGCATCCAGTTGTACACATACAGTACTGTTCGTACCAGATATATCAGATTCTCTTATGTCACCATTTGTAGTGATTGGACATACAACATTAGTTTTACTGTTGTATTCATTATATTGATTATCGTACTGCCTGTCTCAGACATTTGTCATTTGGCTTGCCTGTTGTCCATAATATTGCCATATTACTTTATCCTCATTTCAACAATGACTCGTAGTGGCTGTTCATATAAATCATTGCACGTAGACAGTACAAATGCTTGATATGAGCATTTATACAGTCTTACAAATTTACTGACCCAGGTGGGTGTGTCTAAACTGATAGAGTTGTTAAAAAAAGAATACCAATGTCCTCTTTATGAATAGTACATATAGGGCCATGCATTTATAAGGTAACTTTGTCTATAACAGATGTGTGTGAGATCCTGTGTAAATTGCAAACATAATCATAACCTGTTTGCTATGATACTCATGGGACTGCTCTGTATGATTGACATTTGCTTTTCTTTTTTGTTTATCTTTTGCAATTAATCTTGACTGAGTATGGGACCCATGGATGGTCTCTGATCACAAGATGATAAGCATATGCCAGTCCACTGACAGACTATTTTGAGGATGACAATGATGGTGGTGATGATGATGATGATGATGGGGAACCTGGAGTCGCCCCTGCTAAGCCATCATGCCTGCACACCAGAGGATCTATGACACATCTGGAATTGAGATGATTGTTGGGAGGAATCCAGGAGGTCATGACTGATGTGTTCCAAACACAGATAAGGGACATGATGGGGTTCTTCTTTGAGGATATGACATGGGCGATGTGGGATTCATTCAGGGAGATTGCTCACGAGGTCATTATGGAGTCTAAATCCCATCAGTCTGGTCTATCCAGTCCATAAGTATTGTCTATTTGCTCCACTTGTGTTATGCTGTTCACATGGTGCTTGCCATTTCAATGACTGGACTGTATATTCATTCTTGTGCATGCATGCCATGTATTTGTCATGCTTATGTGTTATTGTCATGTCACATTTACTTCTGTTTCAATGAATGCATGACACACATTAACATATTACACTTTCTTCCCACATTCAAATGTCCATGCATTGTGGCAGTTAACCTGCAGCTATTGCTACACGTATTTTACTGGGCAAATGACAAACAACAAATGTTGGCCGTACTCCATCACTAATGGTGTAATATGCTTTGGAATTGTGTTTTGCCATCTCAGGTATGTGCAACAAACAGAAATGTCACTCCACGTGTGTTTTGGATGATGGTTGTCATGATGTCCCACTGGCATGATGTGGTAGTGTGTGCCATGGGCTGACAATACTGATGCCATGTGGGATCTTATACAGGTATATCCTGCCTTTATACAGTCCTCATCTTCTGATTACATAAAACAGCAATGTGACATTGATCTAAGTGCAGTGTTACAGATAACAGATTCTTTAACAGTACATTATACCATGTTTGGTATATATATATATATATATATATATATATATATATATATATATATATATATAGCATTTTCACATTCATTATGATTTGACATCAGTTTACACCTTCCACAAATAATTGTACACGTTAACTGAATCTATGTGTATGTGTACAGAGTTGGATACATGCTGGGAAACAATTGTACCATTGACATGTGAGCATTCACTGAGTTACTGCTGATGTGCTGTAATGATGCTCACAGGAGTGTCTCTGCTTCATAATGAGCATGGTATTTGATATACACCTGTATTTCTTTATTTGACATTTGCATGATAGTATATGTGCATTTGCTTGTAATTCTTAGCTTGCTGAACAATGCATGTTGATGTGACATGATTGCACATTATTGTATATGTGTCCACAGAATTGAACATGTATAAAACACACATATACAATAATGTGCAATCATGTCACATCAACATGCATTGTTTATTGTCCACCTCCCTTCCACCTTCATCTTTCACTATTAGTTTCTGCAGATATGTCTGCCTTTGTTGCATCTACTGACCACTGCATTGTATTACTCTGACACAGTGAACCTGTGCCAATTGTATGGCCATTTTACAATGTGGGGCATGTGCACACAAGTTGCTGGCTAATGCTTGCAGTACATTCTTGTTCTCATTATACTTTTGTGTTACCCAGTGTAGATTTTCACATCCATGTGCATAACCTGTTGTATTTGTCATACTGTGTTGTTACATTTTTAGCCATGTTATTACGTCATTGGTGTGTGCATGTATAGCGACCATGCCTTCATATACATTCCTTTCATGCTACTGACAGACATATATACACATCTACACTTGTGTGTTACCATTGACATGGCATATGTGTGTAACATATACACATTCCATTACACATTTGCTTTGGTTGTGTACACCTACATGTGCATGTAGTAGCCTTTGTTGCTCCTCTGCAGTACTCCTGTTTGGCACTATGCTTGGCTGTTTGCCAATCACATGCATGGTCATAGGTTTAGTTCTGTCCTCTGATGGAGTTATCTGGCATTGTTAGGCCTACATTTGCTCATCTGTGATGATGCTTGGCTTACACTTGAACTGCTGATGGACTAATTAGATATGTGTTTATTTATCCAATGTGTACTGTGATCCTAATTTATTATCCTAGAACACACATCTACTATTGGTCATAATCATTCAGGTTTGACTGCCACACCATTTTTGAAATGTCAGGAAGTGATAGTGCTTGTGTAGATATGTTTTTTTACATTTCTGCATGGCTAGTATGCATCCCCACCCTGTTTGTAAACTTTCCATTGCTTGTGTTGTGCAGCATGCCAGTTGTGTGCTCACCTGTCCTTACTGTTTTTTTTCCAACCTTTGTCTGTATTGTGTTGTGATATTTGTTCTGTGGGTATACCTGTTGTGATGTCCTTTCCCTACTCATTCCCTATGTTTTCTTTTCTTTCTATTCTAACAAAAAAATGGGGCCTATTCCCACCAAAAAAATTGTCCATGCCCCTCTGACTATACCTCAGATTTTCCTATTCCAATAGCCCTCTTGTGTGTCCCTCTTATTTACCCATGCCTCAGATCTTCTTTTCTATTTCACACTTTCCTCAAGTGTACATATGTTACTTGCATTCCCCACACAATATGTCAACAAGTGTTAGCTGTGGCGATGTGACCACGATTGACCTTCACCTTTCATTTTTTTTTTGAAAATTTATGGATTCTGTCTGAATCCAGGAAGTCCCAACTGCCATGTTTTATTAATGCACATGTTATAGGGATAGCCATAGTTGTCACTGAACTTGATGGAGAGAGTGCTATCTATATATATATATATATATATATATATATATATATATATATATATATATATATATATATATATAGATATAGATATATATAGATATAGATAGATAGATAGATAGATATAGATATAGATACAGATACAGATATTTTACAAACAGCATTGTAGCTTTGAGGCAAGCATTTTATGTTAGTGGTTGAATTACAGAAATATTCCTAGTTGTCAGTGACGCTTCTGCATATATTTCTGAAAGTATATGTTACCAATGCTATGTGGCTTACATTGGGACAGTTGACATTTTTTTTTGGAATCATAATAGAGTAAGTGACATTCCATAGTTGTCCTTAACCTTACTGAACAGATTCTATAGCTATCAAGATGCTTGACATGTGATTATCTTTCTGTAACTTTGTTACTGTGCAATGTGATTGGACAACCATTTCTCATTACTTATGGATTTGTTTAGTGTTCCATTGATACTGCAGTATTCCATTGTGTATTGAGCTATTCTGAGTTTCTTGTAGTGCATTTACATATTACAATGTTAGCCACATGTTTTGTGCTCATGTCAGTGAGATGTACTGGATTCTGTGAGCTTTACAGAATCCGGCCCAATGAATTAAAACATGGCTAAATGCATTTACATCCAAATATAAAGTAACAAAAAAGAAATAGAACAGGCTAAAATTCATAAACTGTATAATACACATTGTACATATAACACTAACACATAGTTGTGTATCATGAGATGATTACTTTTAGAAAGCAAATTAGGGGTATGTGTATCAATGCATTGATACCCTACAGAAAAGTAAGTCTGTGTGTGTTATACATTAACTGAACTAGTGATGGAATGCAAAATGTTCATTGAAATGAATGGTCTTCTTGGCAAGGTGGAAGTTCCTCCTGTACTTGGGACTGGATACTGCAGGCAGTATCTGGAAGGAAACCAGACCTCCTGCAGTACCAATTTCTATAAACAGGTGAAGCTGTATTGCAGGTTCTGAATGTGGTGGCGGTGGGGTGGTGCTAGGATTGTGCATTTACATGGTACTGTGTAGTGAGAGCCTTCCCCAAAACTGCTGTGGAGATCTTGCAATGTTTTCCTTTGAAAAAACAGATTTAATTCCCTGGTGGACTAGACTCCTGCTGGCCAATCCCTCCTCTTTGACAGGGGAATGGAGGTATAATTTCCTTCCCACTCTACAACTGGAACTTCTGCACTCAAAAATCTCATGACCATGCAGCTTCACCTGTATGTCTGACCTGGCTCCCTGCTAGCAATGGTAGTTCTTGCATACAAGTGGAGCTGCTGTGCTACAGAATATCAGTCAGATTCAACAGTCCCATGAAGTCCATGGGTTAAGGTTAGGCTATGCTTAGAATAGGTAATGAGTTTCTATAATCTCTTCACGCATATATACGCCTTTCAGTTCAATACCTTACATTATTGAACTAGACATTGCTTGTCCCCTTATGACATCATCATCATCATCATCATCATCATCATCAGGTGCCACCAGATGACACAGTAAGAAGTAATTGGACAGCTGCTCATCATAGACTACATGCAACTACATTTCTTTAATTAATAAAATATAACTATATTGATGTAATGTGTAAAAGCTACATATTTTAGAATCAGAAATCCCCCTTTACATGGCAAGAACATAATTACAGCTTATTTGTTTTAATGAATGAAGAAAAACACAAGCTCCGATGTAGCTAGGACAACTCCAAAAAGTTTAATGTGAAGCGTTTTTCGTCGACCACCATTGGAAGACTTCTTCAGACGAAAAAGGAAACAACATACACGACTTTTAAAATAAAAAGGGCGCCAACAAACCACATTAATTAATTAAGTTATCACTCTGGTTAACTGTTTGAGTGCTTGATTGAATGGTTGAACAAAATGATGTTTTACATCAAACACCCTTTTCTTATGTCAACAAAAAGAATAATGTTATTAAAAAACCTTTAACAAGGTCAAAACATTCATTCTAAAAAAACATGATACAGCTGTACTCCTGTATAAAAATACAGGGACAATGAGTAAAAGCATTTATATATAAATACGTACATGTAGATATATACTTAAAAATAAAGAACATAAAAAGTGGTGTTTAAACAACCGGACCACTGTCACAACCCAAAGGAATGTCAGTACTTAACAGAACAAGAAAGTGCAGAGGTCTAAATTCTAAACACTAAAATTGCCTAAGTGTAAAATTGTTGTCTTGTACTAGTAAAGAAATAAAATTTAAAATGAATTTATATCACCTCAGTAGACTTCTCAACTTTAAAATGCATGTCAGTGATGTAACCTCATTTAAACCAGGGAGAGTGTAGGAATTCAGCCTAAGCTACCAAACCAGTTCACATTTTTCTAACAATAACTGGTACGGTCCACCTTTTTCATCAACTACTACCTGATCTATAACTTTAAACAAAAAAGCATGGGATGGGTTTTCATTGCAGTGTCTCGCTAGGGCATTGTTACTATCCCTCTTCTTTATATGATACGTGTGTTCATAAATCCTTTCTTTTAGTTTCCTGTCAGTTTTGCCGATGTAAAAAGAGAGACACGACTGACAGGAAGCTAAATAAACCACTGATTTAGAATTACAACTGTACCGGCCTCTGGCTTTAAACATGCGTTGATTTACTGTGAAACTAGACCCTGTAGATATAAATTTACAATAATTACATGCCTCACATTTATATGTACCCAATATGATTTGGGTGGGGGAGAAGTGTTGAGCATTGTGGTCCCTGCTGTAAGTTTACCACCGATGGATGTGGGTCCAACAGGTACAGACCTGGTAGGTTATAAGAGGAGTTTCATCACACCTACCCTTGGAAGAAGCGAGGCTTATCAGTAGCATTCTTAGAAGGAACTGGTACTTGTTGACTGTTGAGAAGGATTTAATAGAGAAATTAGGTGATAAACCTGTCATAATTTTTAGAAATGGTAGAAACTTTCAGAGTATTGTGGAAAACACTGTTAAGAGATCTACTAGGACTGAAGGTACATATAAATGTGAGGCATGTAATTATTGTAAATTTATATCTACAGGGTCTAGCTTCACAGTAAATCAACGCATGTTTAAAGCCAGAGGCCGGTACAGTTGTTAATCTAAATCAGTGGTTTACATCGAAAAAAACTGAAAACTAAAAAAAAGGATTTATGAACACAACATCATCATATAAAGAAGTGGAATAGTAACAATGCCCTAGCGAGACACTGCAATGAAAACCCATCCCATGCTTTTTTGTTTAAAGTTATAGACCAGGTAGTAGTTGATGAAAAAGGTGGACCGTACCAGTTATTGTAAGAAAAACATGAATTGGTTTGGCAGCTTAGGCTGAATTCGTACACTCTCCCCGGTTTAAATGAGGGTACATCACTGACATGCATTTTAAAGTTGAAAAGTCTACTGAGGTGATATAAATTCATTTTAAATTTTATTTCTTAACTAGTACAAGACAACACTTATGGTTTTACACTTTATGCAATTTTAGTGTTTAGAATTTAGACCTCTGCACTTTCTTGTTCTGTTAAGTACTGACATTCCTTTGGGTTGTGACAGTGGTCCGGTTGTTTAAACACCACCTTTTATGTGCTTTATTTTTAAGTATATATCTACATGTATGTATTTATATATAAATGCTTTTACTCATTGTCCCTGTATTTTTATACAGGAGTACAGCTGTATCATGTTTTTTTAGAATGAATGTTTTGACTTTGTTAAAGGTTTTTTAATGACATTATTCTTTTTGTTGACATAAGAAAAGGGTGTTTGATGTAAAACATCATTTTGTTCAACAATTCAATCAAGCACTCACACAGTTAACCAGAGTGATAACTTAATTAATTAATGTGGTTTGTTGGCGCCCTTTTTATTTTAAAAGTCGTGTATGTTGTTTCCTTTTTCATCTGAAGAAGTCTTCCAATGGTGGTCGATGAAAAGCGTTTCACATTAAACATTTTGGAGTTGTACTAGCTACATCGGAGCTTGTGTTTTTCTTTGTTTTTTCAAGAGTTAGTCATGCTGTTGATTTCAGTTGTTTTAATGAATGGTAGAGACATGCTCACTGTTATACAGAGGAAGGGACTGTCTAGATGAGGATCTTAAAGTCCCAGCCACTGAGCCAAATGTACAGTATTTGCAAAGCAATAACTGAGTTACTCTGTCACATGCTGAGGAGCTTTGTTATCAAATGTTTTGTTAGCATGTTATGAAGGTGTTTGCTCAAATAATAACCAATAAGCAGGTAAAATAAATCAATGTCAAAAGGTCTAAAGGGCTGAGCAAAGACAGGTAGAGCAAGAGGAGTGACTGAGAATCAGGAAAATAGAATTGCTGCCCAAATCACTTGAAAGTAGCTTTGTTTTCCATTTCTGACTAGGATACAACACCCATTTTTATTTATGTATTTATTTATTTATTTATTTATTTATTGCCATGTTGCTTTATTTCAGTTTTTGTTTGGTCAGAAACCCCATTTCTGAATTTAGTCAGAAACCCCGTTTCAGTGGAGGTCCAAAGAGAAAAGCTACAACATATTACAAATGTTTTTAAACACACATTCAGTAATATATATAGACATTAAATAAGATACATTAACAGTTACACACATTTGCTAATTAAACTGCATTCATATGGAAGCAGAGGCAAATATAGCAGTGTAAAAGATAATTATGCATTAGTACATGTTGAACATTGAGCATTTGAAAAGTTTAGTGGGGTTGTCAAATGCATAGTAAAGCATCTGATTAGCACTTAGAAAGTCAAAGAAATTAAATAATGGAAGGAGCTAGTTAGGGCAGAAAATTCTAATATTATTGTTAGGAGGTGAAGAGTAAAGCAAGTTCAGAGACAATTACATATATGGTTATTATAAGGTTTATTTTAGAAACATAGAGGTGCATGGTGAGCAGTGTCACAAAACAAGGTATATAGCTGGGAGATACTAGTAAAACTATTCCTGTTGATGATTCAAATGCATACTTGAGAGATTACTTGACTGCTAATGTTGTTCCAGGCACAACTTCAAGGACACAGTTTTGAGAAAAGGGTTCTGCAAGAGTATTTCAGTACCTTGATGATCACAGGCAAGTGATGCAAAAGATACCCATTCAACAACTAAAAAAGTCATAGAATTCCAACATGACTCTTAGTTCTAAACTTAGAAACATATTAATTGCACTCGGAGTAGAGACTTTTATCATACTGTGAAAACAGTGCGAGTGGTCACTTAAAGCATATGGCATAACTCTAGTCACATTAGACACTGAATGGTGTGGTTCTATACCTAAATCAGGAAGAGTGTTATTTTGTGATGTATTACCTTTCCTTGCAGGGTTACAATGTGGCAAAAGCTGGCACTATGCTGATGGAAGAAAATGCAGCCACTTAACTAGCTTAACAGCAATAGAAATTCCATCATACCCAATTTCAGCTTTAAGCAATCAACTTCATAACTGTTAGTTCAAGCACAAGTTTAAAAATAAGGTTTTTGCACCCCAACACTCGCATAAAAAAAATACTGACCCAAACTGCTTGCAGTAAGGAGAAACTTCCTTGCCCCATGTTATGCAATCTGAAAAGAATCATTCATTGCTTTTCAATCAAATATGAGAATCAGCAAAACTAACTCAAATTCATTGTTGATTTTTTTTTTTTTAATAAAACTTATTATTCACCTTCAACTAAGTCTAGGTTGAAGTCCCTCCCTAGAACGACCTTGGGTATATTATTTCTATTACCTCATTCAAAAGTTCCCAGTTAGTCAGACAGACAATTGGTCAGCATTGGTCCACATCATTTGGAGAAGTTAACAAAGTGGGACTTTCCTAATTATTGAGCCATAAGATAACCTTGTCAGGTGTGTGGGACTCTGGTGTTCAGAAATATTATGCCATCACCTAGTATAATATTTTGTTCTGGCCTTCTTTTAACACTTGCTCATACATATCAAAAATTCATAATTTCTTACAAACATTTTAAAAACTAGAGTTTCATTCAGTTTTATTATACCTCATTTGAAAATTGGGTGATTTCTTTTTAATTATCCTGCTATTATCAGTATACATGTCTGAGATTTTTCACTTCATATTATGCAAAGCCACTGGTAGAGAACAATGACATATATGGAATTATGCCTGTAAAGACTGGGATGGAGAGATTGGACTGAACAGCAATAGTGGTCAACAATAGCTTGTGATCTTCAGAATGTGGGTTTATGGCAAGAGTTTTTACAATCTGTGGAGGCGGAATTAACAGAGTAAATAAGAACAACACTACAAACTTGAAAAGCTCAGGGTACTAAACAAGGAAGAGACATGATTAGGCTTCAGAATGAAGTATGTTTTGGATTTTAAAACAATTAGGCAAAAATGGGTCTAAAGATGGGATTGATTACTACACAGGGTAATGCTTTTGTGGGTAGGGAGGCCAGGAATAGAAAGAAAGAAGAAAACAATTCATCTCTTATCATATAGGGAGCTTTATAATGATCAGTTGTTGAAGTTGAAAAAAGGGTGAAATGAACTGGTATTGTGGGAGTTGAGCAGACAAGCAGCAATGGATGCCTTGACTAAATTAAAACAGTATCACAATTTGGGGAGTATAGTATGGAATAGGAATGAGTTTTTGGAAAAGTTTCTGGGCTGTAGTCCAACATTTGAAGGAGACAAAATTTTGTTTATCATACTCATTTAATAATCATCCATAAGTGCCATTGGATAAGTAAAAATTTAAAAGACATGGACGGAGGGAAGAAGCTGCATGTTAGAACTATAGGAAGGTGACATGTTGTGGAAGGAGACAGCAGATCATTTGCATATGTGGTGGTATTGTCCAGCAGTTTATAAAACCTTAAAAAATAAGAAGGAAATGTGTCATAGAGTACATGGGTAGTTAATGAAGGGTGGCTGGTCTTTTTGTCTGTTTAATGTTGAAGAGCTTGGATGATGTTATTTAGAAAAGAAGTAAGAAATGTACTCTATCACAGGCTGGGTTAAGAAACTGACAGCCACGTGGTGGAGTAAGGGAGAGACAGAAATAGGGAGTTTTTGTAGGGTATTGATCTTTATGTGGGTAAAAAATAGTTGATGAGTATGAGTAATGAAAGATGGGGAAAGACATTAGAAAAATGGCAAGAGTATTTTGAGCAATATGAGAGAGGGGATAATAAGACCGAATGCTGTCATTTTAATTAGGAATGGTACAGTGGAGAGTATTGCAAGTAGCTGGGAAAGTCTTACTTTCATGATTGGAAGGATGTACTTGCTGGAAGGCAGGCATAAATTAGTTTCTTTAGTAAGAGGGAAGTAGAAACTAGTGGCTTAGATGTTAAGAAGAGGTGTAAGGAAGTACTGCAGACCCGGAGATAACAAGTTTGTCCAGTTTTCAGAAATGGCAAAATATAACACTATTTTAATTTATAGTGGGACTGGAGTTACTAGCTCTATTCCTTTTCTACTAAAGAAACTAATTTATAGTAAGTAATTATTAACCTATAAAAGTATAGACCTAAAGAAGAGAGCATAGTATTTAAGTAGATCTATTTTCTTGATCGTTGGAGAATAACTATTATTCCAATAAAAGAGGTAGATTAGGGGATAGCTTATTCTAGTAATAGTATGAAGACTGAAGGGTATAAACCATATAAGACTGCTTTGTATCTTCTTATGTTACAGGGGCTGTTGGGATTTTACAGGTTACAATGAGGAGAGGATTTTTCTCTGACCAGGCAATAGCTGTATGGTCTCAATAACAGTCATATTCACAGTGGTATGTATGCTGAAAGCCTTATGAATTGTCCCTTTATAGATGATAAGTTATGTGTTTGCATGTTACTTCACAGTTGTGCATCCTCTTCTTGAAAATTGTTCTTTCTTTCTTTCCTTGTGTATGACATCTTAGATAAAACAAAAGGTACATAGGCAGAAACTGCTTTGTAAAAGGCGATATGTTATATCTATGAGTCCTGCTTACAGAAAGTCTTGGCTCTTGAAGGAAGACAGTGAATGGTCCAAATCACTTCAGACACAGAGGTGTAAGCAGCTAATAAAAATTGTCAGAAAGGTTTACATTTCAAATAAAGACCAAGTAGCAAAGATGAAAAAAGTGGGTCATGTAATTGATCATCAGCTCACTAGCAAATTTGTGTGACTAACAAGAAGTACATTGTAATATGACTAACATTTTATAGCTCTGAAGACTTTAAGAGCCGTCCCATTTTGAGTCATCCCTGTACAGTAGGCTGGAATGAGGAATGTCAATATTATTGTGTTCCTCCAAAGCTCTCGCTAGGACAGGGGGCAGTAACCCTGCCAGTTGTAGTGAAATAATTGTTTTGCACCACCAACTTTAAAAAAGAGTGTAAGGGTAATGGTGGAAACATGATCTAACAAAGGTAATTATAGATGTCAATTGGGTCCCTATCAGTTCGTCGAAACATCAGCAGTTCGAACACCATATGTTCAAACTGTGACATTCGAAAACTGATTATCGTGAAGCCGTGGAACACCGAATTCTTTCCCAGGGAAAGAATTCGGTGGGCTGTTTCTGTGGCTTCACTATATTCAGCTCTGTGGCGGAAAGTTACGGTCGGGTTCAGTTAAGTGTGCGATTGTGCGGATGTTAGGTTTAGGGCGCAGGTTAGGTGAGTTAGGGTTAGGGCACAGGTGAGGTGGGTGTGCGATAGTGACACACTTTAGGGTTTGGGGGGGTAGGTGAGTTAGGGTTAGGGCATGGGTAAGGTGAGTGTGCGATAGTGACAGACCTTAGGCTTAGGGTTTGGGTTAAGGTAAGTGGATAGATAGTAGTGTGTGTACAGTTTAGTAGGGTTACATGTAGTATTTTAAGTGTATGTGTGTGGATTGCTGTTTTTTTGGTGTGCTTGTGTTGTGTGTGTTTTTCTTGGAACAGCGATTTTTTTCCCTGGGAAAAAAATCACTGTTCTAAGACTTCGATTTTTTTGCACTCCGAGGTTAGAAGTTTGAACATATGGTGTTCAAACTTCAGCCGTTTCGGTGAACTGATATAGACCCTCTCAGTCAGAAAATCAAAATATTATGCTGTGATACATTTCAGATGACCATAACTCATGAAACCAGAGTAGTCACATATTTTATAAGAACTAATCTTCAGAAGTGAACACTGCCATAGCAAAGTTATACAAGCAGTGCTGTCTCAAAATCCTGTCTAATGTCCAGAAATGCTTGCCAAGATCAACTGTCAAAAACTAATAATTACATCTATCTATCTATCTATCTATCTATCTATCTATCTATCTATCTATCTATCTATCTATCTATCTATCCACAAACCCTTTTCACATTTTTGCACATGGGGCCGGGGTTCCACTTCAACAGTATATCTCATCTAAAAATTCTGCAATTTTGAACTTTGTTAAATCCCCTAAGATACCTAAAGATTATATTATTTTACTTATTTATTTATTTATGTATTCTCTTATTGCTTTTTCCTCTCTCTCTCTCACACACACGTTTACATAAGGATCTGCCTTTCTGTCCATCTCTTTTTCTATCTGCCTGTCCCTCTGTTTCTGTCTGTCTCTCTCTTTTCTGTGCTACACATACCAAATTCCTTTAATTTCGCTTCATGTGTCTCCTTTGTAGCACCTATACATTGATTTTTATTGCATTTCTTTGCCCAGATCTGCCTCCATCAATGTCTTTGCAGAAACCATGCTTCTAAGACATGCCAATCTTCTGCCCATGTTCTTTTGTAATCCCTTTGTATGTACATCTCAGAATCTGCAGTCCTTCCTTAGTAAGTTCTCAGCCTGAAGACCACTTATTTATCTGCTAATAATCTGATGAAATTAAGCCAATGTCTACTTTCTTTTTGTATTGCTATTTATATCTCTCCTTGCACCAGAACGCAACATGTTGGGACTTGAAACAGTATATCAGTATGCATATGCTGAAAATAGATCTATAACTACCTGTAACATGATGTTCTATAACAATATAATAACAAGTATAAATGAAAATTTCTGCTGTGATGTAATTTATATAGACTTAACTTCAGCATTTGATAGGGTCATGCACAAAACACTGATCAATAAATTAGAACAGCTAGGTACTGATGTAATCTTGATAAGATGGTTAGATGCATGGCTTACAAACAGGACGTAGCAAGTAAAAGACAGCAATTGATCACGTAAACTTCTAGATTACAGTCAGGGTATCCCACAGGACTCTGTCCTAGGCCCATACTTGTCTAGATTGTATCATTCAGATCTAGCTTTACATCTGAGATATTCTATGGTCTGTATGCAGATGACTTGAAAACGAGTAAACTGATTACAACTGCTACAGATAGGGCATGTCTGTAAAAGAACTTCACTAAATCGATCATTTGGGCACAGAAGAATAATATGCTGATAAGTACATCAAAACTAATCATATGACATTCAGGAGACATTAATACGATGGACATTGACTGAAAGTGTAGCTTCGTTTAAAGTCCTGGATATATGGTAGATCCAGCTTTGAGGTTTTCTAATCATATCAACCAATTGATAAGTTACAGGACTAGAGGTCATATAAAAAGATTTATAAAATCTAGGAAATCAGAAATGATGACACCATTGTATGTTAGTTACATTAGGTGCAAACTTGAGTGTGGAATAACAATACAGAAACCTGCATGAGTAAATTGGAAAGAGTACAGCAGAAATATACCAAGGGCATCCATAGATGTGAAAATTTAAGTTATTACGACAGACGTGAAATATCTGAACTTGTACAGTGTCTCATATAGGCATTTAAGAGGAGACCTTATTCATGTATGTAGAGCATTTAGAGACAGCTACTTCTGGGCATGCTTGGGGTTATCTAAAATTAGCAGAGAATCATCAAACAGCCTATGTAGATTATATAGGAATGAAAGGTGTACTAACTGGTTCTCTGAGACACTAGCTGATACATGGAATAGGCTACCAAATTATATTAAAGCAAGCTTTAGTTTAGATATTTTAAAAACAACCAGGACACTTACGGAAATAATGGTTTTGGTATATTGCCAGGCTAGGAGGGCATTATTGTCCTTGCTTGAAATATATATATATATATATATATATATATATATATATATATATATATATATATATATAAATATATCTATATCTATATATATATATGTATATATATATATATATATATATATATATATATATATATATGTACGTACGTATGTATGTATGAACTGTATGTGTGTATATACTGTATGTATGTATGTTTGTATGTATGTATGTATATGTGTATGTATATATGTATGTATGCATGTATGTATGTATACACCATGTAGTCTTCCCATCACTGTTATTACCATGTTTTGCAACAATCCTTGCTGCCACAAATGTTATAATGCCACTAGCTGTGCAGTGCCTTATCTAATCCTGTCTATGTCAGCTCCTATTATAACCCTGCAGCAAAGCTGAGTCAAGGTACTCACATCTTGAATAAGCTTCTCAGGGTTATGTTATTTCTGCTTGAACATGTTATGCTGAGTTGAGTTTTGGCAAGACTGTATGCTTTTGTATGGTGTTTTGTCTCATAGTTGTTTTGTGTCTTCTGGTCAAATTTCTGTTTTAGTTAATTTAACAAAGAGAAAGAAATAGATCATGCGACTACCCTTGCAGCCCAGTAACAAATTAGTGTGACCACCACTAATTTCATAGTACTGTGCTTTATGGTTGTGATTTGTATCATTTTTGGGCTGTTTTGGTGTATTTTTGATTACTGAGGTGTGAGTTTATTTATTTTTTTATTATTTATTTATTTATTTTTTGCTAAGGTGTTTTTATTAATGGATATATTAAGATGATTGTGTGAGATTGCTGTGTTCTATAAAAGGGTCTTATCTTTTACATCTACTGTTGTGCAATCATGAGGCAGACACACATATGTAAGGGGTTAAGAGAGGTCCATCCACTTGCAACAACAGTTTATTTATCTATTTATATATTTATTCATGTTATTTATTTGGCGCAGTTTTATTTTGGTAAGCTGACTTCAGTTTATATTGCATTCTGACTTTTGTTTTGCTGCATCATGAAGGACCCACTGTATGACCTGCAAAAGATACATTCTCTTGTTTTGTGGGTTATGTAGGTGCTGAATAGCACTGAATAGCCCTATATCAGAATTTAGCCAGCACTATACCCTATATCACAATTTAAATAGCACTATACCACTTATAGTCCCTCTTACTGAGTGGGAATTACATTTGCTGTCACACTCTCTACCATCTTACCTATTCATTTTTCTTAATATGGGCCATCCCTATATGCCTATGTCAGTGTTAACTGACTTATATATATATATATATTTTTTATTCTTGTATGAAATATGTAAATGGCTTTTCAAAATCTTGGTATCCCACATCAACAACCATCTCACATTTAAAATTTTGATGACCCAATGAAGTAAATCTAGTAGATATAAAAACATTTTACAAAATTTTAAAATTTAAATATAATGTACATTTAAAAAAAATACTTCAACACATTATTTTCCCTTTAACATTTTTGCCCATGAATCAGTTAGGTGGTAGGTTTATCCAGATGTTGAAAGGAGACTAGACGCCTGCCAGAGATACCTATGAACACTACAGAAGAAGTGGCAGTACTCTCAGTGGGGCAGGATAGATTACAAAAATGTCAACATGTATTCTTCTCACCTGCAACCTGCTTGGAAATCTAGGTAACATTTATGTGTGCTTTAATACCTAGATCATGAAGACTGCATTAGGCATTCTGCTTTGTCATGGGAAATGCAGTGCATGAAAGCCTCATGCTATGCCATTGTCACAACACTGCTCTGTAAGAGCTAACCTTCGGGTAAGTGGAGTTTTAAGCTGAAAAAAGCATGCACAGTGGCAATATAGCAAAGCAAAGATATGTGTGCCCCCGCCATCTGCTAACAATTTGAGTTCTCCCATACATAGACCAGCACCCGTTAAAGCACTCTTCACCAAATCAAAGGTATGTAAGTGAGTGTCTCAGGATATTGATCTTTCAAAAACATCGGTACAAGGTTTATTCTCTGTTCCCAAATGCACAGACTCAGTAGTCTTTAGCACTAGTTCATATTTTGCAAATGTGATGAATTGCAGTTCACTTTCCTGCTCTGCACTTATGTAAGCCATCTATAAGCTGTTAGTGCATTATAATCAGATACCACACAGCACTACCCTGTTCCAGATCTGAACCCCCCCCCCCCTTCAACTTACTGCATCATTCATCCTTTGGATCATAGGCTTGATCCCTGGGCAAACCCTGCAATGCAATGGGGTCATGATCCTGAGTCATAGCCTTAGTCTTTTTAGCAGCACAGTGAGTCAGGCCTCTTAAACAACAGTAAATGTTTGGTTGTAGTAATTGAAGCAACTGAGTGCAATAATAACACAGCAATATTTAACTTGGAATTGATTTTAAAAGCTTATTGTCATCATGAGCAGTAAACACAGAGAAATATTATTTCAATCAAAAGCCTTGTTAGAATGAAAAAAATTGTTTATTAGATAAGCACTTGATTAATTCTTGGAACTGCATGCCCAAAAGACTTATGGGTATACCATAGTTTTGAGGTTTAAAACATATAAGAGGCACACATGCAGTGGAAGAAGCCAAAGGCTCCACCACAACAATAAATTATATGCTTGTTTCACATGACAGTACATATATAGATTGCTGACCTCTTAAAATGCAGTTTGAATAACCACAGTTACAAGTCCGCATCTGTTAAATGATTTTGGTTACTAGTCACCCTTCTAAATATGATGGTAAGTTATGTTAAAGCATAAACAAATCATTCACAGATGGTTACTAGCTACGCTGTCCAGGATGCCATTGAGGGACTTAGCTCAGTCTCCTTAGAGCCTTCTCTGGTTAAATGACTTCCTCAGACTCACACAGAAGGCAAACAGAGGCAGAGGGAGTCAAACCTTGTGCTACAGGAGGCAGCTCATTAAAAACAAGTACTGTTCATCTTCTGTACTAACTTCCATTTGTTGAAATGACTAATGAATAATGAGTAATGAGTGAACTGATACAAATTCAAAGATATTTTTTCTGTGTCCTGGGTGAGAGGGAGGACATATGTACAAGAGAAAACAAAGCTAAAGAGTAAGTCAGTGTACATAATACAATACTAATAAACAGCAGTCAGTGTACATAATACAATAATAGTAAACAGCAGTCAGTGCACATAATAGAATACTAATAAACAGTGCACATAATACAGTACTAATAAACAACAGTCAGTGTACATAGTACTATACTAACAAACAGCAGTCAGTGTACATAATACAATACTAATAAACAGCAATCAGTGTACATGATAGTACATGAAACAATACTAATAAACAGCTATATAATACAATACTAATAAACAGCTACAAAATACAATACTAATAAACAGCTACATAATGCAATACTAATAAACAGCTACATAATACAATATAATAAAAAGCAGAAGAGAGGCATCCTTAAAGAAGCCATCCAACAAAGTATCACATTGTTTTTAAAGGCAGAAGATCAGAAGCACTTACCCCGGGATTCATGGAGCTTGCACCATGCGCAGGCATAGCGTAGGCATTCTAATGCCAAATATGGCCGCCAAGCAATTCAGGTACGAGCCGATTCCACGTGCACTACCAGTGTATGCCAGAGCTGCACAGCTCTTGGCGCATGTATGCTAATCACCCCATGCACAGTAGTGCAGCATGCAAATGAAGGTACATAGCAATTCATGAAGTGGTGCAGGCACAGTGTAAGCATACAGAAATGTAAACCAAAAAAATGGTTTACATTTTTTCAAACAGAACATTGGAGCCATGCAAGCGGACCAAACTTACGTATTACAAAGTTAACATATGCCAATGGCTAAATATACAGCCAATGGCATACAAAAATATGCACAACACATAAAAAATAACATTTAATGTCATGGCCACACTAACGCAAAGTACAACCGCAGTGCATGTGTGTGCAAATGGGAACACAAGGAAAATATATATAGATGTCATAAAACTGCAATGTAACACAAATCATGATTTCATCATAATAGTCAATGGTATGCATGCTACACCACAACCAAGGCACAAGGGTTGCTAAGGGTCTGTGTCAATGTTCGGCGCGGTAACTAGGAATTAGTAGTCAATGCCATTCAAATGAGGCAAGTAATACTGAATCGCAAATGCCTTGCCGGCGTAAGGCTGTACCACATGGCATAGCAGTATAACACCGAGGAGTGGCCTGAAGGTATACATGACATCAGGAGAGGGGTGTGCCACTGTAGCTGTAAGCACATTGCAGCATTGCTAATCCGGGTTGCCCATTGCTAAGCAAAGCCGCAAGATAGGGGTGTGGATGTAGCCATAGCTTTGCTTAGCTGAGAGCACACAAGGTGACCAAAAAAGCATGTGTACGTGGATGACAATGCGCTCAAAACCCGGTAAATGGCTGTTCACGGCATGCACCACAGCTGAAACAGGAATGTTACGGGAAGACAATAAGGAAATGCCACAGCAGGGTAATTGGAGGACAACTGAGTAATTAACACCTAGTAACTCACAGTGGGCCATTGACGGTAGCTAACAAGGCTGCTAGCAGCAACCTGTAGAATAGGAAAGGGGAGGTGCCGGATTGCAAAGAAAAGATAACTGGCACAGCAGAACAAAGAAAACCTGCAGTAGATCAGCTACAGAAAATATTTTGCAACACAATCCTGGGTTGGGAAAGTACAAAACAAGAAAGCAGGCTGCTGGATGCATTCCTGAAAATGGGAGGGGAATCGGTTTGAAAAATGATGGCAAGGGCAAGAGATGATCCACGGCAGCCAAACGTAATTCAACACCAAAGGCCCCACAATAGCAGTACCTGCGGTAAAACCCATAAGTAAGATACCCTGCAGCTCGGATTGTACATACACACCCTATGACATCATCAGCTTCCAAAGCACAATAGTATAAATTGTAAAGGCACCTCACACACACTTGTGTATTCCCAAACAATGCACCATTGGTGTAAACAGACAGGGAACTTTTAAAATATACATGTTGGGAGCTGCCATAACTTTGATTCATCAGCATGTATTGGAGACTGAAGGTGGTGTGGAGGATGATGCTGACAACCACCTCAGGCACCGGAGGAGGAGAGGAGTGTTCAGACCAAGGGTAACCTACCAGGGGCTAGATGATCTGGAGATAGTAGAGCGTTACAGGGTGGAAAGGGACCTCATACAGCAAATTGTTGAGCTGTGGCGGCCATACCTCAGAGCCATTAACAACAGAGGTGAACCCATTCCAGTGGACATGAAGGTATGTGTAAGCTTGAGAATACTAGCCACAGGTAACTTTCAAAGGCCAACTGGAGATATCATGGGGATCTCACAGGCATCAGCATCCAGGGTACTCCACCATTTCCTGGATGCCATGTTACCACATGCCAATGAGCATATATACTTCCCCCAAATGCAGGAGGAGTTGGCCAGCAATATGCGCCTCTTCCACCATGTGGCAGACTACCCGGAGGTACTGGGTGCAATAGACTGCACGCACATACACATCAAGTCACCACCCGGTGAGCATGGTAGGCACTACATAAACTGCAAGGGATACCACTCCATCAACTGCCAGGTCGTGTGCAATGCCCAGGGCATTATCATGGATGTGTGTATTGGCAGCCCTGGAAGCTACCACGACTCCCACATCTGGCATGCCTCACAGCTGTACCAGGTATTTGTCAGGGGGGACATCCCATATGGCCACCTTGTGGGGCATGCTGGCTATGCACTGGAGCCATGGATGATGACTCCCATCAGAAATGCACGTACACCCATGCAAGAACGCCATAATGAGGCACATGCACAAACCAGAATCATCATAGAGTGTATGTTTGGGATGCAGAAATCACAGTTCCATTGCTTGGAAATATCTGGTGGAGCCTTGCTGTACTCTCCAGGCATGTGTGCCCACATCTTCATAGTATGTGCCATGCTACATAATATGATCCTGCGGAAACAACTGCAGCAGGGACATAATGGTGAAGGCCCTCACAGCCAACCACAATTGCCAAGAGCACCACAGGCACAGAGGGATTCAGACCATGAACACCCTGTGCCAGCCCCAGTAGGCAGATGGAGGCGTGCCCAGTATGCCCATGCCTTGGCAAAGAGGGAACATATAGCACATACACTGACAGTATGGGACCCTACGGACTGACACACTTCTTCACCTGTACACACAGTAAGCATGAATGGCACACACACATGACCACCTGTAAATTGTCATGTATAGGTGGTCAACTGTGTGCATCCTACATAGGCAGCCCTCAACTATTGCACACACAACTGCTGTTGGCACAAGGTAAGTCAATACCTGAACAGTAAATTAAGCTAACAGCATGTGTTGATACTGTATGTATAGGTTCCTAGGTACATTGGTAAGTACATGCCTAACTGTCAGAGGCCATTCATATGCCTAGCCAAAATGTGTCTGTTGTCGTCACCCCACTGATTAACTAACTGTCCCTCTGTGGAGCAGAGCCAATTGTGGGATCCCTGGGGTGTAACCACTGTTCCCCACCCACTCTGCAAGGATTTCCTGGTGTGTTAATGAGGGGCTCCATATAATGCAATCAGGGATGTAGTTCCAAAGCATGGGAAGTACCAATGACAGGTATCTGTCATCCCAGCATTCTCCAGTTATGGTTGTGGCAAGGTGTAGGTCATTACAGTGTGTGGCTCACTGTGACATGGATTCCCATAGCTGGAGCATATCCATTAAGCCTCACTTGAACATACCATTAACAGGTATCATCCATATGTATACCAACTGAGTTACACATTTGTTTGCAGTATTGATGAACAGCCGTAGAACACTCTATATACTAAACACCATAAGACTTGCATAACACTTGTACATATCCCAGATGCCTCAGTGGTAAAGCCACTGACTGTGTCGCTCATGGTCCTGGTTCCAGGACCTGCAAGGGCTGTTACATAATTCTGATGTCCCGAATAATGGAAGTTGGATGCAGGTCATTAAAGCACGTTTAAGCACATGTTAGCAGGTTTTTGTGCTGGTAATTGCTGGTAAGTGGCATTTAACACTGATATGCGCAACACAGGTCTAACCTTTGCTGAATATCGCACAGATCACGGGCAAAGCTGCCCAGAACCTCTGAAATGTGCATTATTTACCCTTGTACTAATAGTGCCTGCTCTGAGAGGTAAAACGACCACTGCCAGGAGTAGAACATGCAACCATGTACAGAATCTTCACAATAACTTACCACTAAGCAACCTGAGATGTACCAACGGCAGGTGTGTATTGTGACAGGTTAAAACACAAAAGTGTGGACTTCAGGAAATAATATACACCGCCATGTACCCAGTGAAAGGTGTATTCTCTCTCTCTCTATCACTCTCTCTCTTTATAAATATATATATATCTATATATATCTATAAATATATATATATATATATATATATATATATATATATATATATATATATATATATATATATATATATGTATGTATACATATATACATAGGTTCATAGGTTCATAGGTTCATACTAGGCTATCTGGCCTAGGGCATTTATAAACCTAGACAGAGTGTGTTTGGCTTTCACCACCCATTTTAAATTAATTTTGCTATGCCCTTTTTTGAGGTTAGTATATTATGCCTCTGTCTAACAGTGACACAGAAGTGATACCCGGGGTAAACCTATGATCTCCCATCCTCTCATCAAGATTCCTCTTGAAGAGAGTCAATGAGGGACTCTGACAAACCTGGACTGGGATTTTATTCCAGAGTGAAGAGAGCCTCTGACTTATGAATCTGTCCCTCCAGCATGTCCTATTTATTTCAGTGCTGAAGTTCAAGTCTCTCGAGCGCGTAGCTCGATGGGATTTGGATTTTCTGAGGTGCAGCATGTCCATTAATTCTGGGTTGGATATGGCTTTATACGTCAGGCACAGATTGCCTCTGAGCAGGCAGTATGCCACTGAGTAGAGCTGGAGTTTCTTTAACCGGGCAGCATATGGCATCTGTTTTAGCCCTTTGATCCTCTTGGTGAGGTACTTTTGGGGTCTTTCCAGTTGCTGCAGGTGTCTGGTAAGGTACATCCCAAAAGGGGCATTGTACTCAATTATGGGCCTGATGAGGGATGAGTAAAGAGGCACGATGACCTCCCCTGATCTAGATGTGATTCCTTTCATGATTAGGTGGGCTATATAAAATGTTTTTCTAACCACTTTGGCCACGTGGTTGTCAAATGAGAGATTGCTATCAACTTGGGTCCCCAGGTCCCTAATTACTTCTTCTGTACTTAATGGATTACCACCTATGTGGTAATTTGTGGGCACTTTGTTTTTGCCAAAGGGGATGACTATTCACTTTTTGGCATTTAGCTTGAGGCCATGGCTCTGGCACCAGTTGTCTGTTTGTATGAGGCCCTTTTGGAGAATGCTTGTGTCGGCTGGAGAGTCGATTATGGCACCCAGTTTGCAGTCATCTGCGAACTTGGTCAGCCACAGTCCTTCCGTGTTGGCCTGTACCTCCGAGAAATATATACCGAACAAGAGAGGTCCCAGGACTGAGCCTTGTGGGATGCCACTTGTAACTGGTTTGGAGTCTGACATGGCTCCAGCAATTCTAACCATGTGGGTTCTGTCCTTGAGCCAGTTCGCAACCCATCTAGTGACATAGGGGTTTATATTTAAGCTTTTGAGCTTATCTATAATGCCCGAGTGGGGTATTGTATCGAAAGCTTTTGCGAAGTCCAGGTAGGCTGTGTGGACCACCTTCCCCTCGTCAATGGCCTTGGTGACTGTTTCAAAGAAATCAACCAGGTTTAAGAGGCAGGATCTGCCCTTAACAAAGCCGACCTGGGTAGGATCCAGTGTCTGTAGGTCCCCAATATCTTTATTTATGAGGTCCATGATGATCCTTTCCATAGCTTTGCAGACTAAGCTAGTCAGGCTTATGGGGCGATAGTTTCCAGGATCGGTTGAGGCACCACCTTTGTGGAGAGGGACCACTGTTGCTGTACGCCACTCTTTGGGTACATATCCTGTAGTAAGACTGAGATTGAACAGTAGTTTTATGTTTGGGTTTAGCTCTTCTTGGAGTTCATGTAGGATGCAGCCCGGGACACCGTCTGGTCCCATTGATGCTGTGTTTTTGCTTTGGAGAGGGCGGCTCTTACCTGAGCATCTGAGATGTCAGGGGGGCAGCACTCTGCTGGGATAGATAATTTGCCCTTTTGGTGGGGGGGGGGGTTGCGCTGAACCTGTCTGCTAGGATGTTGGCAATGTCTGTGGGTTCGGTGTATTTTTTGTCATTTTTGGACTAATTCTGAGCATATCTGGGAATTCCCACCCAGGTTCCTAACATAACTAAAGAAAACCTTGTGATTATCCTTAGTGTCCTGTGCAATTTTTCTCTCGAAGCTGGCCTTAGACGATTTTATGTGTGCCCATAGTTTTTTGTTAATACTGATCAGAGATGCCTTCCCTTTTTGGGATTTTGCTCTATCATGTAGTAGCTTCCTCCTTCTATTGTATAGTTTGTTTATGGCTGAGGTCCACCAGACAGGACGTCTGCCTTTGGAGGATTGGGTCTTGGTTTTATTTGGGATTGCATAATCCATGCATTCCTGAAGGTGTTCATAGAATGCGTTTACAAAGGAATCTGCGGTCTGGGCCGTATTTTCCACAGGCCCGGGGGCTTTGAAGGATTCCACCTTGGTTTTGAGGAGTGTGAAATTTGCTTTAGAGAAGTTTTTCACTGTGGTTTTCTGGGCAGGGGGTGGGATCGGGGTGTGAATATCCAGTGAGATTAGTTTATGATCTGATCTTATCAGTGAGGGATACACTTCTGGTCTGGAGCATAGAGTCCCCATGTTGGTGATGATCAGGTCCAGTATGTTTCCCCCTCTTGTGGGAGTGGTAACAAGTTGTTCCATAGCATTTGAGTTTATAAATTCTAGGAACATTTGGGCTAGGGTGTTGGAGCTAGAGTAATGCTCCCAGTCTATGTTTGGGTAGTTGAAGTCACCCAATATAATGGTGTTTGGAGAGACCTTCATATTTTCCATTGTTCTCAGGAAGGCTGAGTGGGGTTCCTGAGTTTGGGAGGGTGGTCTGTAGCAGGCTATAAACTGGAAGGCAGTTTTACCCACTGTTAGTTGCACATGGATAGTCTCTGATGCTTCGTGCTGTACCAGCAACCTGGAGTTGTGGGTATCTTTGAAGAATATTGATACTCCCCCTCCTTTTGTGGTTCGGTCCAAGTTTTGGGGCCGAAAAGCATGGTATGAGGTATAACCTGGTAGTGCTGGGGTGCTCTTGGGAGCCTTGAACCAGGTTTCTGTTACTGCACAGATATCGATGTTCTCCATGCTAAGGAGACTTTCGAGTGCATGCATCTTGAGGTTTAGGCTTCTGGCATTGAGTAGCATTACTCTTAGTTTCTTATCCCTTGTGATACCTATGGAGGTGGGTTTGTCTTTTGAGCCTTGCCTAAAAAAGGCACTATGGGGGTAGCAAGAGCCTTTGCCAATATCCGAAACCCAGGGGTGACAGGTGCAAGCCGTCCCTAGCGAAGCATCGTGGCTTGTCGAGCATGTCATCCCAGGCTGACAGGCATTGGATCCCCATTGAATGACAGCAATACTTAAGCCAATTGTTGAAATTGATCATCTTGTCTTCATATTGTGGCATCATTCTTGGTGAGGGTAAGATGCTACTCAAGGTCAGGGTCATACCGGCCTGGGCTACATGCTCAGAGAGCTCCTCTATGTCTCTTTTCATGTAGTCCAGGGAGGTATGTCTCAGGTCATTCACACCAGCATGGACAATGACTGAGTCATATTTGTACTTGCCTTGGAGTGACCTGAGTGCTTGTGTTATGTGGCAGATCCTAGCGCCCGACATGCAGCTCACCGTGACCTTCTCCTTGTTCAGCCTGGTGAGCAGGATATCAGTGTGCCTGATGATAGAGTCACCTATTACAAGTGTATCAGGTATGTTGTTTAGCCTTAAGGGCTGTGACTGTTCGGCACACTGGCTTTGTGAGCTATGTGTTGCACGTGTTTTGTTTTGGGGTAGGGGTTGCTTGGATGTCTGCTTTGGAGGTCTCTGCTGCTTAGGCAGATTTTTATTTAGAGCCTCCGAGTATGTTTTTGTGTGTTTATGTGTTTGGTTTGCTGTCGTGGTAGGTCTATATATATATATATATATATATATATATATATATATATATATATATATATATATATATATATATAATATAGAGTGAGAAATGGTGATAGAGAGATATATGTCGATATATATGGATATACATATATATGCAAATATATAGATAGGTTAACAACATCTACACAACCATGGAGGTACATATAAATAGGATACTACCAAATACCGAATGCTTTACATACCAATGCGCGTAATCACGAGGCTTAAAGACCGAAAGACCACAGTACCAATACGCCAGAACCACGAGTACTATTATCACGATGTTAAGGGACATTTAGGTAGTGCTTCTGGTGCTGCGGTTCAGGTAGGTACTGTGTGTAAGTGTGTTTCTGATTGCTGTAGTGTGTGTAAGTGTGTGTTCTGAGTGTGGTGTGTGTTTCTGGGGGACTGTAATGTGTGTGTGTGGGTTTGCTTTGTGTGTCTGTTTGTCTTATCTTGGAGGTAGATTATTAAAGTAGGTGTGGTGTGGGGTGTGCAGCCACCCACATTTGGGGTGTATGGGGGCATGGCCATCTGCCCATACGTAGTGTAGGATGGTTTGTTTGGATGTGATGGATAGCAGTGTGTCTGTGTGTGCGTGTGTGTGTTCTGTGTTTGTGTTAGTTCCGAGAGTTTGACTGTCGCGAGTTTGAGTATTCAGTATTGTGGGGTTTGGGAGTCAGGGAACGGTAATGTGGTCGTTGGAAGTGTGTGCATTCCTGAATCCATAGTTATGCCGTATACAGTGGTTGAAGTCTTCAAATATGTGTATAACATGGATGATAGCAATCACACATTCCACCACGACTGAACGTTATGAACAAAGGATATGGAGAGTATATATGTCTATACACTATTACAAATATGTGCTATGAACATGAGCCAAAGATAGGGTTACCACCTGTCCCACCTAGCGAGGGACAGTCCCTCTATGTGTGGTAGTGTCCTGACCAAAATGAGTACAAATACTAATGTCCTACAATCTCGAGACATTTGGCATGTTCCATATTTAATGTAATTGTTGCATAAAATAGTCATCTGTATCTAAAATACCTACATGTAACAAGAAACAGGATAAGCAAGTAAACCGCTACAAGAATAAGCTTTTATATAGGCATATATGTAAAGTTCTATACTTTGTACTGACCATGGGTATGTGTCGGCCTCTAACATTCGATGTGTGTCCTGCAAATGTTCCACTATGGCCATTTGAAAAGGTGGCAACCCTAGCCAAAGAGGTTCAGTCACCAACACAACTCCAATGAGTGCAAATATCTGTGACAGAAATACATGAGACAGCTTTCATGTAGCAACATCCCATTACATACCGATGTATTTCCGAAGAGATTGAAGGACCAACATCACCTGCATGCTATACAGGATCCAATTAGCAATGGCTTAATGAATCAGCCTGCAATTACCATAGTATTAGTCCACTAAAGGATAGGTCTTCAAATAGGGAAGGAGCCCTCACACACATATCGAATATGTATAAATGCAATTCCTACACACCTGCATCTGCTATGTACACCCACCTACATCTCCCCCACATCCGAAGCAATTGCAATACATACTGTAATAACATCACAAACATCCACTCACTCTATGACATCTGCAAAAGCCTTAACACACCTTGTCAGAAACATACTATAATGGCGCTATGTGAAATCATTGCTGTTGTACAATGGAACAGATGCCAATGTTACAGGGTTTGGTTTCAATAATCCCGTATCAGACGGCTGTGCATACACCAGGAAGTGTTACCAATTAGTGATTAACAGCACAGTATGATACACATGTACAGTATACCAAAGATGTCAGGTGAGCACAGTTCAAAACACCTAACGTTCTATGCATAGCCACACAGCCTTGAGCTGCCCAAACATCCTTGCCAGACCTAAACATTTGCAGATGTATCAGGTACAAACCCTGCAAAAGTAGCAATGTTCAGAAATTAACAGCTAGACTCACATGTAGAACTACATCCTCTAGCCATTACACACAATCCACAGGGGCCATGAAGTTAATATATCTTTGTGTGCCTCCATATAGCTGTTGCAATTCATCCCAAACATATCCAGGCCGTCTTCCACAAAGGTAGGGCAAAGGGACAATGCCCAAGTGGAATATTCAATTATACACCACTGTTGCATGTCATTGGCTAATGGAGTAGCTGCACAGCTGATGTGCATGTAATCATCTACTCCGGAACACCAATTGGTGGCAGGATACCACATGTTACTGATATCTAAGTATAAAAGGATGGCTTGTCATACATTCACACCGTCTGTATATACCAGCAAAACTTTACAACGAGGGTTGCAACATAAAATGATTAGGATTTATATTACCTTCAACGACAACTCAGGTTACTAATAAGGTATGTAGAACACTCAGTATGTCAGTGTATGTAGTAATAATTAAAGTGTATGCAATGCATATAGTGGGAAAAGGTATTATGTAGCGATGTATTGTTGAGCATACTGATGTAGGCCACAAGGTAAACACCTCATACACCACAAGGGATGCTATATAAGGACTTTGAACACAACAATTCCACTTCGGTCGCTGTCAGTGGCAGGGTTGATCCAACAAGTACATGCCATAACAGGGGATAGTATATGTTGATATACTGTAACAATAGGTGTATGTATGGCCGTATAACTGAGAATAACATGTCTAAGGTGGTCCTGCTGTGCAATTATGATTTGCATTGTGGGATAGTGTGGCAAAAATGTGTAATGTACAGTATTATAGGTAGATATGTCTAACATTTTACATAGCATTACTGTGATGTTATGCAAACATCAGGTATGTCTATTGGCATGTACAATACATAATAACAGGATACATATGACTTGTAGTCACCAGACAGTGTATCAGCTTGATAGCTAATTGAAATGGGAGAGCTAGTCAATTATCCATGCACAAAGGACATGTAATAGCTTCATAGGTTCATAGTTAGGTACTATGCTATCTGGCCAAGGCCATTCATAAGCCTAGCTACAATGTTTTGACTTGTGGCACCTCCCTAGGTTAGTTTTCTGTGCCTGTGAACAGCAGAGCCATTAGTATCCTGCACCTCTGTACAGCAGAGCCACTGTAATGATCCCTGGTGTACATGTCTGTCTCCCATCCACCCATCGAGGTATCTCTTGAAGAGTGCTAGTGAGGGTCCCTGCCTGATGTACATAGGGATCATGTTCCAAAGCATGGGGAGTGTCTGGGTCAGGAATGTATCCCTCCAGCACGTCCTAGTCATTGTTGCGTTTAGGTACATATCTCAGAGCATGTGGCTCTCAGGGGCTTTTGCTTATGTGGAGCATATCCATCAATACTGTTTTGGACATGGGCCTTGTATGTTCAGCAGAGATCACCTCTGAGTATGCGGTATGCAAACAAGTACAGTTGGGGTTTCTGTAGTTGGGCTGCATACGTCATTCTTTGGAGGTCAGTATTCCTCTTGGTGTGGTAATGTTGTGGTATTTAAAGCCGTTGCTCTTGTCTCATAAGGTACATCCCACATGAGGTGTTGTACCCTTTAATGTGTTTCATAAGTCATGAGTAGAGAAGCACAATGGCTGCCTTTGTTCTGGCTACAAACCCATTAGAGATTGGGGGGCCATGTAGAAGGATATCCACACCACCTTGCCAATATGGTTATCAAAGGAGTGAATGCTATCTACTTGGGTTCTAAGATCCCTTATTACATCTTATGTATGTAGGGGACTACCACCTATGTGATAGTCTGTGGGTGAGTGGTGTAATCCAAAGAGGATGTCTATGCACCTTGTGGCATGCAGCTTGAGGCCATGTTATTGACACCAGGTATCCGTTCCAGTCATACTCTTATGGAGGGTGTCTATATCAGCTGGGGAATCAATCATGGCCCCTAGTTTGCAGTCATCTGCAAACATTTTCAGGGTAAGTCGTCCTGTGCTTGCCTGTACCTCAGAGAAGCATATACCGACCATGAGGGGCCCTATGACCGAACCCTGGGGAACACCAATTGTAACTGATTTACAGTAGGACCTAGGGTATGCTACCCTCACTGTGTGGGTTCTGTCTGTGAACCAGTTTGCATAACATCTCCTGACGTAGAGGTTAATGTGCCGGTGGATGTGTATGTTGATAATACCAGAATGGGGAATGGTGTTGAAAGCCTTTGAGAGGTCAAGGTAGGCTGTGTGGACCTCCTTACCCTCATCTACTGCCTTGGTAACTGTCTCAAAGGACTCCACCAGGTTTAGGAGGCCTGGTCTGGCCCTAACAAATCCAAACTGGGTGGGATCAAAGGTTTGGAGGCCACCAATGTCTCTGTGAATGAGATCCATGATGATGTGCTCCATAGCCTTGCAGAACAGTCTAGTCAGGCGTATAGGGCAATAGTTCCCCTGGTCTGTTGTGGTGCCACCTTTGTGGAGTGTAATAACTGTTGCTGTGCACCATTCAGGGGTCACAATGCCTGATGCAAGGCTATTATTGAATATGGTGCCTAAGTGGGGAGCCAGTTTGTTCTGAAGTTCATGGAAATCATAGCCTTGGATGTTGTACTTTCACATGGATGCTGTGTTCCTGGCTTTAGAGAGTGCAGCCTTGAACTGCGGAGTTGTGATTGCAGAGACTCTGCATCGTTCCTGTATAGATATGGGCCCTTTAGGGTGTGAGAGTGGTGTAAAGTTAGCACTGAACCTATCTGCCAGGATGTTGCCAATATCAGTCGGTTCTGTAATGTTCGTGCCTTACTGCTGTATGTCAGAGCAGATGTGGGTATCGCCATCGAGAGTAGTGACATACCTCTAGAACGCTTTGTGGTAGTCCTTGGAATTAGTCATGGTTATGTTTACGTAGCTAGCTTTGGAGGATGTGATAAGGGATCTCAGATTCTTACTGAGGCTGACCAAGAAGTTCCCCCACTCATGGGATTGTACTCTACTTTGCAACAGTCTCCTCCTTCTGTTGTACATTATGTCCATGGCAGTGGACCACCAGAGTGGCCTCCATTTTCTGGTGGGTACCGTCATGGTTCTGTTTGGGATAGCATGATCCATGCAGTCGTGTAAGTGCTAATTAAGTGCAGTTGTGTATGATTCAGTGGTTGTAACTGTATTGTCCATCTGCACAGGTGTCATGACATTTACTACTGCTGTCATAAGAAGCCTGAAGTTGGCTTTGTAGAAATATTGTACTGTGTTTTCCATAAAGGGTGTGGTGCTGGGATGTGGATAACAAGGGTGATTAGAGTACGTTCGGATCTGACCAATGAGGAGATAACCCCAGGTGTGGAACACCAGTCACACATGTTGGTAATGACCAGGTCTAGGATATTGTTGCCCCTGGTGGTGGTGTGGATAGGTTGATCCAGGTGATTGGAGGTTATGAATCCCAGAAAGTGTTGGCCTAATGTGTCGGTACATGAGTAGGTATCCCAGTAAATGGTGGGGTAGTGTCAGTCGCACATCTGTTGTGTGTCTGTTTGATCCCTACTTTCCAGTACACCAAAAATAGAGGACCGTTAAATGTGGGGTATGGTGGGGGATCTGTAGCAAGCTACAATTTGTATAGCAGTTATGGCCAGAGTTAGTTGCACTTGGATAACCTCTGGTGCATTGTGCTAAGCAACTAGCCTGGAGGTGTGGATATCCTTAGGAAATATGGACACACCTCCGCTGTGGTTGTTCCGGTCCTGGTTACATGACTGAAAGGTGTGGTATGAGTAATAGCCTGGTAGTGCAGGGGTGCTCTCAGGAGCCTAGAAGCAGGTCCCAGTCACTGCACAGATATCGAAGTGGTCCATTACAAGGAGTGCCTCGAGTGAGTGCATTTAAGATGAAGACGTCAAGCATTGAGTAGCATTACCCTCAGGTTTTGCTTGCCTGTTCCTGTTATGGTGGTGAATACGTTATTTGAACCATACCTAAAACAGGCATGATAGGAGCAGCAAGAGCCTTAGCCATTATCCGGAATCCCAGGGCCAACAGGTGCAGGCCATCTGTGCCAAAGCATCGTGTTCTGTCGACCATGTCATTCAAAGCAGACATATACTGGATACCCTTGGAATGACACCAGAAGCATAGCCAATTGTTGAAGTAAATCATTTTGTCCTTGTACTGCATTATAAGTCTGGACGATGGCAGAATGCTACTCAGGGCTAGGGCGATACCTGCCTGGGCTACAAGATCAGAGAGCTATTCCATGTCTCTTTACATGTAGTCCAGAAAGGTACATCTCAGGGCATTCACACTAACATGGACAATGACACAGTCATACTGTACCTGTTGAGGAATGACCTGAGTGCATAGGTTATGTTGTGGATCCTGTTACATGACAGGCAGCTGGCAGTAACTATCTCCTTGTGTAGCCTGGTGAGTGGGACATCAGTGTGACAGCCTATAGAGTCACCTGTGACTAGTGTGTTGGGTACATAATTTCGCCCTATTGGCTGTGATTGGTGGGCACACTGAGTTTGTGGGCTATAAGTCATTGGTGTTGTGTTGGGGGATGGGACTGCCTGCGTTTCTGCTTTGGAGTTCTCTGTTGCCTAGACAGAGTAGTATTGAGAGGCTCCGCAAATGTTGTTGTCTTACTATGTGTGGCCTGTGGTGGTGGAGATTTAGTGAGAATATGTGATGAGTGTGGTGTGGTGCAAATGTTTAACTTCCCCACATGATTGTCAGGTTCAGTCTGGTTTGGAGAGAGGTTTACCTCCAGCATGGCTAGATATGTGCATCTCCCACAGGTTGTAGTGTTGGATGTTAGGAGGGGAGTATTGACTGTGTACAAGAGACAATTTCTATATTGCCTCATGATGCCCATATTCATCCTATAGACAGGCGAGAACACTGGGAATTGACACTTGGACATGCCTGAATATATAACTATTTCCCACTAGATAAGTGAGGAAAGTGTGTACAAGAGCTGTTTTACTCTAAGCAAGTGGGAAATGTAAGTATAAACAGTGTTTACCTGTAGGTAATGAGGAGGATTGAGTGCTTAAGTAATTAGTAGCTCATGTAGTGCTTACATGTTCTGAACAAGTGCTGAGCATGAATAAGCAATACAGATAGGGTGTTGGATAACATAAACACACTGCCCCCCAACAGGTACACAATCATATATCCATGTACACTACAGAGCCCCTGTAACCATAACTATGATGGTACAAGGTGCACTCAGGCTCCTTCGGACCTGTCTACATCCCTGGTTGTATTATACACATATGGCAAAACAGTTTGCTCTACACATACAGATCATGTAAAACATAGCTTCATGTCAGTCTGTGAAAACACTGAATGGTGCACACCAACAGTTATCACAACCCACAAAGTGGAGACCCCACTCATAATGGGAGGCACTGCACTACTACCCTGCTGACTTTGGTCTGAAAGGCCATGAACCTTAATCAACGTATATGTTGTTAGCAGTACAGATGTAGATGACAGTACGGATGATTTCACACTGCATATCATACCTGTGACAGGTCTTAGGACATCATCACCCATACTGTGTTCCACCTACACTCAGCATACTAGATTTACATTCGTATATCACAGGAGTCTTCTGCCAGTGGACTGTTGACAGAACCAACACTACAGAAGGTGTCTGATTAATATAAGATAATATGTGCATATCACACCAGTGCCAGCTACAGTAAAACAGGGTTAATTCATTGCACTCCCACTCATTGTAGCCCATACCACACAGACAAATGGGAGGCATCCATACCTCTCAACCTGGAAACATCAAAAATCTGGACAAGGCCCATGAAAAATAGGTACAAATCTGTACGCTTATTAACATCTAATTTGCATACATAATTATGTAACCCCACCCACTCCGATGGAATTTTGGATACCAGCTTTCAAACGCAAACTGAAGAACAAACTAAATATGGCACCAGATTCCAATGTCCTATTACCTGGCTATTTCGCCCCATTTACCATAAGCACTATTGTGTGTATACTGCTTTACTTCTACAATCAATGATTACTTAGATTTTATTTTTACATTTTGCAGCACATCAATGCACAAACACTTACAGACATCTGATAAACAAAGCAATACTGTCTCACAATGAAAATAGACTTGACATTAAAACTTCTCTGCCCTTGAAACTCACTTTAAGTGAAACAGCATTGAAACCCACACCACATACAAAGAAAATGCATCTGGCCAGTGGTGGATAAAGATTACCTTCGCTGTTTTCAAATCATTGGTCCGTTGCACACAAAACAAGAAACATACATGTGTTCTTTTCTTTAATACACCTTCCTGACTAAGTTATATTCCTTGTATAATACAGCACACTTGTTAGTGCATTTTAAATTTCTTGTTTGAATGAACAGTAGGCTGTACTGTAGGCAATGAAAAAAAATGCATGAACCAGTAATTACAAAACTGCCCAATTCAGAACATTTCTATCATAAATGTCTACTTCCACACCCAAACTATAAACAGAATGACAGTAGTGTAAGCCATAGGCATCTTGCACAGCTTTTCGCACTTAATTTTCAAATAAAGTTTTTTTTTGGTGGTGGGGGGCAAAGGGTCAAAAACCAAGGACACATTTTAAACATTGCTTGTATAATTTTGGAAAGTTGCTGGAATAAAATTTTGTGCTGTCACCATGCATGTTACTGACAAGTCTTGAAACCAGAACCCTATATACTACAGTCAGTGCAACATACCACTGTGCTAAATTAGCAGTTTGAAAAATAGGAAGACTGAAACTTAATGGCTATCATTTAGTGAATTCAGTTCTCACTTCTCACTATAGCTCTCAACCTCTTAGCACAAAAAACCTGGATAAACAACAAAGCCAATAATGGGGGAATATAAATTGTGTTCTCACTTCTCACCATAGCTCTCAACTCTTAGTACAAAAAAGTCTGGGCATTGATACTTCTTATTTATTGAGTACATCTAAAGAGATGTTAAATGTTGTTCATATACTAATTTATATTGCCCTAATTTTCATATTTCTATAAATATAACAACCAAGCAAGATAGGGGAAACAACTTAGGCTTATATGAAATTCCAGTATGGCACTATGTATGTTGCTTCAGTGTTTACAGCAATTTATGAAATCCAGTTTAGAACTTAGAATTTAATGAACGGTATCCTGTAGAGCTTCATTTGTATTGAGCAGTCTTCCATTCACATTTCTTTAGTAACTTATATGATTGTAGAAACATCACCATTTGTTTGAACTGTGATTCTGCAACCTGATTTTGTTAAAAGGCTCAGGATCCAACAACTGCATGTCCCAGTACACACTTCAAGAGCTCCATGTGCATATACATCTATGAGTTTATGAATATGGCCTTAAATAATTATTGCAAATGTATTTACTCTTTCAAGCTGCACACTAAAATTTATTTACAGGGAAATGAAAGATATACTACTCCCTCCTTAGGTACACATATTATTCCCTCTGAACTAATCTGACCAACAAGCATAAATAAATAAAACTTCAAGTTGCAACAGTTTTGAGGTTAATAGTTTGCACATACACATGTACACACAAACGCACACAGATATATACACACACACACACACACACACACACACACACACACACACACACACACACACACGCAGCATATGATATAATATTTAGTAACAATCAGAACATTAACACGTTTTAAGACATTTTTTCAATATTTTTGTGCACTTTCTAATGTTGACACAGACTACAAAAATTGATCTAGTTTTGTCTAAGGTGCTTTTCCTAAGTCTCTCTTGATGTATGTTTGCAAAATTGGTGCCAGGAGGCCAGGTTTTAGATTCAGGTGCTGTAGCCACAAACTGTTGCAGGCAGTCATTTTGTGTGAGTGCTTGTGATAAATGTCTGTCAGCTCTTAGCAGGTTTACTCTCTGCAAGCAAATTACCACATCTGAAAAGGTAAAAGACTGCAACGCACAAAACTCCCCAAGCACTACAGGATTGCCACAAATGGCAAATAGAGTGATACAGCTGTCTCAATACCATGGATTAGAGACAGGTTACAGGAAATTTCTGGTTTGAAATTACAGTGCATGTTTTTCTGTTGCTCTCTACAATAAGATGAAATCCCTTTGCCTCTTTTCCAGTCAGCTTAAAAGGTAAACAGTGTTAAAAAATGAATGTAAGCAGCAACTTGGTGTTCAGGGCCTGAGTAAAAAAGCAACATTTAGAAATTTGGAAAACTGTCTGGCCTCTGCTGTCCTATATCAATTCATGTAGGGCACATCATTTGCCATGTTTTGTGCATGAAAATGATGTTATGGCTAGGATTTTTCACAAATATAAATGCCATTGATTGCTGGTGATAATTTCTTCATAACTGTCACTAATCTGCCATCAAGTGAAAAGCAAATACATAAATATTTCTGTATTGTACTGATATTCGTTTGAGACTATAGTGTGAACACATTATATGAGCACACTATACTCTCAAATGAGTATCAGTACTAATACAGAAATATTTATGTATATTTGTGCATTTGTACACACACACATCTTTGTTTCTTACCTAATTCCCCAACCAGTGCTTTATCCATCCCACGTTTACCCGCTCGCTGCCTGCTGCTTGGCGCTTGGATTGGAAATATAAAACCGATAGTACTACTGTATTCCTGGTTCCTGCTTGCAGCCAGCTTGTAAAAAAATAAAACGAGCATTACTGCCATTAGGGTTGCTTGCTGCTGTATTCCCGCTCGCAGCCAGCCGGAAATAATGACGTGAGCTCCTTGAGCTCAATTCCGACTGGCTGGTAGCCCTGACGGCACTGACGTCATCACACGCGTGATGACGTCAGCTCCGACAGCGCGATTTTTAAAAAAAAAAAAATTAAGCAAAAAAAAAATCGGAAATGAAGGGGTGCCAATTGGGAATTGTGGCACCCCTTCATTTGGACCCCAAAACTCGGTAAATACCGAGTAATTCGATATGGTTGGGAGGTCTGGAAGCATCTGCCTATGTAAGTATATGAATGGTTATGACCTAGGAGCAATAGCTGACTCAGTGTTGTGGACAACATACAGAAGGTGCTTTGTGGGTGAGGTGTGTGACATATGTGCACAGTCTGACAGCTGCATATTGCATTGTCACCGCTAGGTTAATATCCCTGTACCCATGAACTACCACCTAGGCAGGGGTCAACATAATGAACACTGTGTGTAAGGGATGCTGCTGTGCAGTTTACCTCACTGCGCTAGTGATGTCACCAAGCCTATTAGGTAGTCATAAGTGGCAACCCTAGTCATGACAGGGTGCCATCCATGAATATAGAGATCATTGTTCAGCCATACTCATCACTCAAGTGACCGATATCGGATCACATATTACCTTTAAGGGGTATTGGCCATGTTTGGATGGCCGTCACCAGCCTTCACAATCCTCATCTCCACTATGTAGCATGATGCCTACCCTGCATAAAGCCATGTCCAACACTGTGGTATTGGACATGCTACACGTACATATCCTGATCTCAAATACATACGTCATGGACATCCACCTTCCTAGTACAAGGATCACCACATGCTGGACAGATCCTTGTGCCATACACGTTACATACTCCTGCCATACTATGCAACCCTGTCCAGCAAAGCTGCACATTTCACCTCTGTCAGACATGGTGTGATGACCACATGGTAGATGTATCATTAACCATGTGGATCAGAATTGGGGCACTGTTTCACCTGGCACTGGAAACACAGCTGTCGGCTACAGCTAGGTAACCTTACATTCTAGGCTCATACATGGCCCAGGGCATACAGACTACTAGATAACCTTGGCCGTACATGCTATAGTTGATAACCATCCCTGCAAATACTATCAGGCTAGCCAGTGTCCCATGTGTATCACATGTGTAACACAAGCAATATGTGGCAGGATGTTGAACAGCTGTACAATGCCTTGTAGATGTATATGGCAAAACACATGCATGTAAAGCCTTCCATGTGCATGTCTGCAGTGTCACAGGTCATTTCTGTTAAGGCATTATATGTGTTTATATGTGACATATACACAGCATCAAGGTCAACAGCATTAATGTGGACACATCCAGGCATGTGCTGATAGGTAAGAAGAACAGTACAGGCAAACAGACATGCCCACATCAAGACAGCATCCACATGGAGTATGAGCAATGTAATCAGGTGACACACATATATATTGTGATAATATCCAATCCCCATTGGGTGTCACATGTGTGTGACACAAACATGTCAGTGGTATCAGTGTCATGAAGATTTGCAAAGACAACTATTTATATGTAATAAATGTGATATACATGTATGTGCAGCTGTATCTCTGTGCATCTCTGAGATACTGTGACCTGTCTCCATCATTATGTCTTCCAGGTATGCCGTGAGCAAGACTACCAGCCTATACACGCTTGGAGGATGAGGCCCTTATACCTTACCTCCAAGACAACTATGATGTCCTGTTTAGCCATGTGCCACAGGATGCACAGCAGTGGGATGATCTGTGGCAGGAACTTCGCAGGAGGGTTAATGATGTGGGTGGCCATAACTGCACATACCAGCAGGTGCGCAGATACTGCATGGACCTAATCAGATGGGCAAAACAGCATGCAAATGCAATCGCCAGGGAACAAGGTGCAACAGGTGGTGGGCCACCAACCCAGCCCCCACTCACACATACCGAGGAGCTACTGGCCAACTGGGGACACTGGCAGAACAGCATCCACAAGCCTTAGCTGACATTGTGGAGGTGGGTGTCTCTCAACCACCGAGCCTGGAGTTGCCTGGTAAGTCACTACTGCACATATAACTATTATATCCCATATAGTTGCATGTGTCACTGTACAATATGTAATATAACATCATATGCAAGGCATGTATACACACATGCCACATACTATAGTATGCTACTCTGTGAATGAACACATGTGCATACTCCACAGTATATCCTATTGTACTGGCAAATGTGTTAACATGCACATTGCACCATGTAGCTGTCATACAGGCGTGGATAATGATCGTACTGCTGTGTCACCCCTATATAGGTACCTCTGGCATTCCGCTAAGACAGCAGACCATTGCAGGTGAGACAGTTATAAGTATCAGGCATGTTAATGCACAGATCTATTCACCATGTGGCCATTTAACACATGTACACATAATGTATGGTCCTGTCACAATATACAGGTTGCATCTGCAATCCATTACAATGGCTACCCATGTGCAATACTTACAAACTATGTGAAACACTGACATGAAACCTCAGAAACTGTCATTGCTAGATGCGTGGACAGCTGTGCATACAACGGTGGAGGTGTTGTTCAATGTAGGAATATATACTACACATCAGATCTACACATGTGGGGTACATAAACAGTACTACACAGTGAGCTGGAGTATGGCAGCCCACAGGATTCACCATTGTGGATTATGCCCCTGCTATGAGTGCACACATTGTGATGTGCCATCTGACATGTCCATGACATGTAGTAGGCCTGCTGCAACATTGTCTCACTATCCCATAAAACATACCCCACATACCAAACATACAACCCTTTGTCTGCATAACCCTGTGGACAGTGGAGTATATGACATCTATGAGTGTATGTCATATGGGACAACACAGACATGTGAGATAGATGGCCGTCACAACCATTTGGCCAACACATGCTCACACATGGCCATGTAGGATGGCCAGAGACATGTAGCAACACACAGTAGATGTGATGTGTTTGTGTGTACACCCTGTTGTACATTGGCTACACATGGTCCAACTATAGCCTTTGTTTAATGGTTATATTGCAGATGTGGAACACTGGACATCTTACAGGCCTGTGCACAGCTTGTGGAGGCGTAACATCATTCGACCACATAAGATGTGTTGAACATCATGACTGTGTCACAACATGACAGTAGTCACCTGTATAGCATCCACATAATACACAGACAACAACATCAGGCCACAGATACAGTACATTTCCCTTGCTGCTGTTGGACATCACTGTCAGCTGTGCACCTCGTGTGTGTGGTACACAAATGTCATGTGGGACATGGTGTATTGACAAGTCTGCCATGTGTGAACATGGTTACCAGGCAGCTAAAATATGTTTGCAGATGTGCAGGGGTGTCATCCGTATGGCCTTCGGTGACCTGTGTCACACATTACACATCATGGTTTAGTGTGTATACACCTCAGTGACATGGGTCACAATCCACAGTATATATGTATTGTGTATGCACACAGTCATGGCTATGCACTGTGTCTGTAATTCACACTGTATAGCAATAGAGATGCCTCATGATTCCATGCAATGGCACTGTGTCTGTACTTCACACTGTATAGCAATATAGACGCCTCATAATACCCTGCAATGGTCATGTACATCTGCTAAATGTGCATTTTTCTGTAGGGCGGACAGACAACACTGCAATGTGACACCATTACCCCACTGTATATGTGACAGGACACCATTGTGTTAAACATGTATGCATGTCAATGCACACATCAGCAGATTACATGGCATACTACATGTTAATGTCAAGGTCATATGACACACATCAGCCATGTGTACTGTTAACCTGTGCTGGTCCACATGGTGTAACACAGGGATGCATGCTTACTACCATGATTGTGTGAAATGCATGGCTTCTGCTATGACACATGCATGCTGTTGTGTGCAACCCAGGGATGTATGATAACTACCACTATTATTGTCTGAGCTGCATGCTGTCTGCTGTATCACATGGATGTTGCATGCCTTCTGTCAAATCACATGCATGGTGTGTGTCTGTGTGTGTCTGCGTGTGTCTGTATTGTAATGTAGAGTCTTTGTCTGCCCACACAGGTGAGGTAGCTGCGTTACCCTCCTGCGGTCCATCTGATGTTAGTGTCCCATCAGACTCTAGCAGTGATGATGAACATATGCTTGAGGCACAGGCAGGGTTGTCAGGGGCTGAATCTGTGCCATCGGTTTCCATTCAACCTATATCCCTCTTATCCCTGCACACAGATCTCATGCCAACACATACCCCATCACCAGTGGCCATAGAGGAAGGACAGTTGGAGTGTGGTAGCTTGGAACAGGAAAGTGTGGTGGCTATGGAAGGTGCGTATTCACACCATGGTGTCAAGCAAATGACTGGAGATAGGCCACACAGGCATGTGGCCAGTGCTGCTCATAGGAGGACCTCTGGCCGACATGCCCCTGCAGGACAGAGCGCAGCAGCTGGTGTCACCTGACACATGTTTCAGGCTGTAATGGCGGCACAGGTATGTGCTGAATGGCAGAACAGAGAAGGGCAGAGGCTTCAGAGGGCTGCTATCCATTCTTTAAACAACAACATCCAGGCAATGGCAAATGCTCAACAGCAGATTGCTGAGGTTTTGGACAGACGATTGGGTGACATGGTTGGAATCCTTGACCGTGGCATGACAATCTGTGAGCGTGAGCTGTCTGTGCTGGAACATCTGGTAGGAGTGATGTGTAGGGCACGTGGATGTAGACCAGCAATGTCACCTAGTGCAGGTCTACGTGAATGAGCTATCTTACATGCCCGCTCCCATAGTGGCGGTAGCAGCAGCAGTGCAGCTGGTGCTGCACTGTCTACACCAGGACACAGCAGGCCATGTGCATGTGGCCCTGGATGGTCCCAACAGTGACATGGTTCCAGTGGACATGTGTCATCAGACAGTACCCAATCTGCACCTCTGCCTGGTAGTGCCCGTGCAACCCCTGGCAGGCACAGGCCATGGCTGTGGCCAGACACTGTGAGCTGTAAAACCTGGTCTGTACAGTATGGAGCTGTCAATAATAGCCCTGTGTAGGCCAGACACATGGCAGAACTATGTGCACACATACACGCCCACACTAGAAACATCTGTAGGGCACCGCAACACACACATGCATAACAACCACACATGGCCAATTAGATCACAGGCCCTAACCCACAGACATGATGTCATCCCACTGGTGTAGCCTAGGCCCCTGGCAAACATTATAACCCTGTGCATATGATGATGCCTGTGCCACATCCCTGTCATCCACACCATTGGTGTAGGGACATGCTCATATAGCCTGATGCACAGGGTGAACAGAATAGGGAGATAAGTGTAGATTACAATTGTTGTGTACTGTTGACATGCAGCAGACATACCATGTAGTACAGGTTTAGAATGCATTGTTTTCTGTTCACAGTATGTGTCTTGGTAACAACAGTAACAGCATGTTAGTCATGATGTCCTGCTTCCCTCCTTCAGGTCTAATTGCATATGCCATTGAGTGTCAGTGTTTGCAGTTAGTTTCCCATGTGTAAATGTGGACTACTCACAGGTATGTATGGCAATACCAGCATGCTATTCATAGCTTCAACCTCACTGTTAGAAAGGCTGACATTCCAAAGATGTCTACACATCTACTGATCCAGCAGCATGGGAGCTGTGTATTAAGCTACAGTGGCTAGAGATGTGACATCCATACCGGGTGACATCACAGGTGCAGTTACATGGGGCAGGGAGTTTACATAGCAGTCTAGCTGATGACAAGAGTAGAGGCCAGTTGATAGCTTGAGACCTCACTGTGTAGCAGTAATACACATTCACATTATAGGATGAGAACACACAACTACACACACACACACACACACACACACAGGTATTCTCACACATGTATTCAGACACACAGTAACACGCTCACACTCATGGGGTCAACGACACTGTAACACACACACACACACACACACACACACACACACACACACACACACACACACACACACACACACACTTGATAGTGTTGAGGTGAGGACCACTACCTAATCACCATTACTGTACTGTGCACCCACATGAAGCGACACAGAGAATACACCTGTAGAGGTAGTCAGTAATGCCTAAGATCAATGGCATCAATAGGGTAGTAGATTGCATCACCTGGATGGGTTAGGGGTCCTATCTGTTCACTATGGTAACATACATCCTCACTCCATTGACCAGACAGCCATATATGCATACACCCACACACACTGCAGAGTCCACAATTGAATGCACCTATGTCATGCACATACAGATAGCTCACATGTGTGTGATACAGACCCCACCCCTGCCTATTTCTTGCTTTCTACAATGCAGTATGTACAGATCTATACAATAGTGTACAGGAGAGTGAGTAACATTGGGATGTACTCCCCACCATTCCTGGCATATATGGACACACAAGCAAACACACATGGTAGTACTGTGAATCAAACACCTGCTATCTTATGATACGTATGACAGACATGCAGCAGTATTGCCCACATTATAATGAGTACCGAAGCTACCTTTGGCAATTGTGCTGATATATGCACACGGGAGGTCTTAAGTGTTACAGGTGTCAAGTGATTTACAGTCAGTGACACCCTGACAGCTGTGCATGTTGTATGTGTTCTCCTTCAATTAACAGAACCATAGCTTAGTGTTTGCACATGTTATTGTAGGATTGCTTGTAACACACCTGTGAGCTGTCATCAGCAAACATCCATCTACAAAGATGGCCCACCACTTAGTTATGTCCACACATCCATCCATACCTGATGTACATCTTACCATACTGTCAGTATATCACCATATACAGTTGGCAATGATGGGGCTGCATTGCAACTGCATGATGTAGTAAGACACACTTCACCTGCAAACATCAGCTACTGCACACGCATGGTAGCTGAATGCACACCACTACATGTACATGTGTGTAGGTCCTACATTCCTGTCATTTAGCAATGTTTGTAGACATTGCAATTGGTGGACATGTGTGATGACATACATGACACATGGACTGTTGTATGATATGATAGTTGTCATGGGTAACCAGTGCAGAGGGAATGTTAACTCAGTCAACAATGATATCACACCTTAAGTACAGTTAGCATTCAACAGCCATGGACCTACCTTCCATGTGCATGTGTGTAATTGCTGTAGTCACCTGTCTGCATGAAGGACAGCAACAGCTATGTTATATACATATGTATTGTGTGTGTGTGTGTGTGTGTGTGTGTGTGTGTGTGTGTGTGTGTGTGTGTGTGTGTGTGTGTGTGTGTGTGAAATGTACATCTCCACTGCAGGTACATGTATGTCATATCCAAACATGAGGGTGTTTACTGGTGTACAGCAACAGTCATCTGTTACTGCTGTATATGACACAGGGCCCCTGTTATGTGTACAGCCAACCTGGTTATGAACAGTGGTATCATTGCATTGCATAACACATGATACAACTGTGTCAGTACATGGGTAGTCTACACAGTTGATGTCGAGCTAGGTACAGTCCACTGGTCATGGGTCACATGGTGTTGTACTATTATATGTTCTACCACATGTATGGATGTGTGTTGCTGGTCCAAGGACATGGTGATGTCTGAGTGCTATATCCTAGAATGCGGCTTTTGACACTGTGATCTGCACCTGACACATCTGTGATGCCTTTTGAGGGTGTACTGGCCAGTATATGTGAGTGGCCTTCATGTACGTGGGGACACCACCACCTGGAATGGTCCGTACCTATGTTATGGTCCACATGTCTGTATCAGAGTTATATGATGGTAGTGCTATTGTGCACAACTGAGCCTTCAGCCAGGTGTTCCTCACTGCACAGATGTCAGTATTCCCCATTGTTGGATATACATTGGGCAGCTGTGATTACGAACGCTATACATCTAGCACTGTTTAGCATACACATACAATGCAGTTGTCCTCTCGGTGTCGGGGTGTTAACCTGGTCTAAGGGCATTTGACTATGAATGGCACTATATGAGCGAAGTAGCCACTCCTGGCAGGTCATCACCATGGGTGGTAGTAGTGTGCCAGGTTTAGATTGGTACATCTAAGGTGACGGACAGCAGCAGACGTTGTGTAGAAGACTGGTGTCAGATATATGTAGTGCAGCGTTCCTGCTAACAATGACAGCTATTGACACTGGAGTCCATTACAATGTGTTGTTCATGTCTAACTGTAATAGCATGCCCACTATGCCCTTCCGTGTTTAGAATAAGAGTGCATACAAAACAGCCCTGTGCTACTGTGTGTGAGCATGCCCAGTATAACATTGTGTAGATGGACACATAGTGCATTTCAAATGGCCGTGTGCTACTAAGTGTGTGAGCATGCCCAGTGACACCTTGTGTCGGTTATGTGCCTCTGTGTGTATGGGCATGGCCATTGTAACCCTGTATAGCGATAGTAATTGTCCAGTCAACAGATGGCCATACCCCACTTCAGGATGGATTCCTACATTGAACACACAGGTTCACAGGTATGTACATCGTAACTGCCAGCATCCATGTCGATGTCCGCATTCCTAGAAGGTCATATTGACAGTCTTGAAAGCTGTAGTGTCTGTGGCGTGGCTCGTATCTATGTAGTATTGTAATAGTGGTCTGTAGATAGGCAGTTGTCCTGATCCCACCACTGGTGTGTTTTTGTCTCCATCTGCCTGGGGACAGAAATATGCTTTTAGACTGCTCACACTCCATACAATCCCTATCGCCGTCTTTGCCAATGCTGATGATGTCCCCCACCTAGAAGTACACCTCTGGGAGTGCTGTTTCCTAGTAATCTTGGTAGTGCGTTCTGTAACTGCATAATGGTGTAGTGTGGTAAGGTAGTTAGGTTGGTGTTCTAATCCCAGCCATGCCAACTGTGTGTGTGTGTCTCTGTCTGCCTGGGGACAGAATAATGCTTTTAGACTGCTCACACTCCATACAATCCCTATCGCCATCTTTGCCATTGCTGATGATGTCACCCACCTAGAAGTACACCTCTGGGAGTGCTGTGTCTCGGTAATCTTGATAGTGCATTATGTAACTGCATAATGCTGTAGTGTGATAAGGTAGTTAGACTGGTGTTCCAGTCCCAGCCATGCCAACTGTGTGTGTGTCTCTGTCTGTGTGGGGGCAGAATAATGCTTTTAGACTGCTCACACTCCATACAATCCCTATCGCCAACTTTGCCATTGCTGATGATGTCACCCACCTAGAAGTACACCTCTGGGAGTGCTGTGTCCCAGTAATCTTGGTAGCACGTTCTGTAACTGCATAATGCTGTAGTGTGATAAGTTAACTAGGTCAGTGTTCTAATCCCAGCCATGCCAACTGTGTGTGTGTGTGTCTCCATCTGCCTGGGGACAGGATAATGCTTTTAGATTGTTCACACTCCATACAATCCCTATCGCTGACTTTGCCATTGCTGATGATGTCACCCACCTAGAAGTACACCTCTGGGAGTGTTGTGTCTCAGTAATCTTGGTAGCATGTTCTGCAACTGTGTAATGCTGTAGTGTGATAAAATAAACAGATAGGTGCTCTATTCCAAGGCCTGACAGGTGTGTGTGTTTGGCAGTCATATCCTATGTGTTGGTGTCTGTGAGTGGTTAGCTACTGGATGTGTTGAGGAGTGTGTTTTGTTGTTTTCCTATATAGTGGCCATAAATGTCACAATCAGCCAAGAGACTGGGTTGGCAAGACATACACATACATTCGGCAATAGATCTGGTGAGTAATGTCAGCAGCCCTAATCTTACCCTTAATACAGTCTGAACCCGTGTGATGCACAGAAACACACTTGCCTTGATATTAACACCAGTATATAATGCAGGAGGCGCATGTGGTTTCCTTTTCATTCTTGTCTAATGCTTTGGTGTCACATAGTCCGCTGTTGAGATGTATATTCTATATCTACGTATGTGTGTGTATATGTATATGTATATATATATATATATATATATATATATATATATATATATATATATATATATATATATATATAGGTTCATAGGTTCATACTAGGCTATCTGCCCAAGGGCATTTATATATATATATATATATATATATATATATATATATATATATATATATATAGATATATACATATATACATATAGATGTGGACATTAGCACACATAAATCTACATGATGGAATACATGTCCTATATTGTTGAATGCCTATGCTGGATAATCTGTACGTGATAACCTCAGATGTATGTATATCTGCCATGGCTTAGTGGTAAAGCACACCGTCTTTGGTGTGCAGGGTCCCGGTTTAGAGCCATGCAGACGCCGGTTGCTGGGAAGCACAAGGGACATTGAATACGGTGATAGTAAGGTGCTTTTAACCAGTTCTGTGCAGGTCTGCATGACAGTAAGCAGTGGTTATTTTTGGGGAGGCTCAGTATGGGTCATGTAACTATGCATTAGAAGACAATACTATGCAAACGAAGTGGAAAATAGTGAATCCCATTTATCCCCAGGGTGTGATGCAGGTCCCAAGAGTGCATGTGTATAGATAGCCGGGTGCAGGACTCAAATATAGGTGAAAGCATGGGGGGGGGGGTCAGACATACTGTACGTAGATTGGAGCCCTGTGTCTCGGGATTGCTCCTGGCTTAGCACGCCTAAGCTAGGGGTGTGTCTATACCTGCCTAGTGCAATTGGGATGGACAACAGCAGTAGGAGAGTAGTCAAGGTGAACAAGCTGGGCAAACAGGTGATAATTATCACAATCAGCAGATTACAGGCCCAGCAGACAAGCCTGGCCCAGAACACTACGATAAAGTGAGCAAGCACCATCCCCTCAGGTTTTTCCACACTCTACACCACTGGTGTATGCATGTGGGGAAATTTTACCAAACAATCCAACGAAATCAGAAGAGCTGCAGCAGGTAACATAGACCAACATGTGCAGGAGGCTGAGGGTGGTGAGGATGTGAATGCTGCCGAACAACCCTCAGTGAGGAGACAGAGAAGACTGTACAGACCCAGGGTAACCTACCAGGGGCTACTTGAGCTGGAGATAGTGGAGCGCTATGGGGTGGACAGAGACCACCTACAGCAGATTGTTGAGCTATGCTGCCCACACCTGACACATCGAACAGGCCGAGGGAAACCCATCCCAGTGGATACCAAGGTATGTGTAGGCCTAGATATAATAGCCACAGGTACCTCCCAAAGCACAACTGGGGATATCATGGGGAACTCACAGGCATCTGCATCCAGGGTATTCCACCAGTTCCTTGATGCCATGTCACCACATGCCAGTGAGTACGTACATTTCCTCAACACACGTAAGGTGTTGACCAGCAATATGCGTCTCTTCCACCAAATGGCAGACTACCCTGGGGTACTGGGTGCTATAGCCTGCACGCACGTATGCATCAAAGCACCACCCGGTGAGCAGGGTAGGGTCTACATTAACCGTAGGGGCATACCCTCCATCAACTGCCAGGTCATATGCGATGCCCAGGGCATTATACTGAATGTGTGTGCTGGCTGCCCTGGAAACTATGATGATTCTGATATATGGCATCTGACGCAGCTGTACCACAGCTTTGCCAATATGGACATCCCCAATGGTCACCTAGTGGGGGATGCTGGGTACCCACTGGAGCCGTGGCTGATGATACCCATCAGAAATGCAATACACACCTGAACAATGATGCCATAATGAGTCACACTCACAGGCCAGGCATATAATAGAGCATGTGTTTGGGATGCTCAGGTCATGGTTCCGGTGTCTGGACACATCCAGTGGAGCCTTGCATTATTCACCAGCTACATGCACCCACATTTTTATGGTATGTGCTATGCTACACAATATGATCCTGCAGAAACAGCTGCAGCAGGAACAGCATGGGGCATGGCCACACAGCCCCCCACCAATGCCAAGGCCTGTACAGGCACAGAGTGACTCAGAGGAGGAACAACCTGAGCCGGACCCAGTAGGCAGAAGGAGGCGTGCCCAGTATGACCTGGCCTTGGCAAAGAGGAAACACATAGCATATGCACTGACACAGTAGGGACCCAGGGAATGTCACCATCTCTGACTCACACAGACAGTAAAAGGGATGCCAAACATGACACTACCTGTGCTCAGCCATGTATAGGAAGTGCACTAGGTGCATCCAACATCGGCAACCCTCCAGCACCATCCTCAGGTCTGGCACACCCTCAAGGTAAGTCAATCAACCAACCAATTGGCAGTTGTATTAGAATGTGTTGGTACCTGTAGCTATGGTAGGGATGTGAGCATGCAAGGGAATTTGGTGGCCAAATGTTAAGCAGCAGACAGTAGACATCCATAGTGGCACTATGACATCTGTAGCAAATACGGGGGTCACCATAGTAGCCAGTAGTACACAGGGTTTCATAACCCATTGCGGGTAATGGACTGAGGATCATGTGTGTCCATACAGCCCATACAAGTCTCAACCAGCTGGACAGGTGTAGACCAACACAGACAAATGCTGTATTATGGTCTCTGAATATGCCCTATGGATGACCGCCCCCACAGACCCACACAGACAGACTACAGCAGGCCAGGCAGTTGGATGCAGGTTGTGAAGGCTAGGATGTCTGACACTAATATGTTGGTAACTAAAGCTAAGATATGGAGTACACTGGTATGCCTCTAGCCAGCACAATATGTAGGTCTACACACTGAAATGGAGTACCTGACATACCAGTACAGTTGTAGCAAAAGTGTACAAGTGTCAGCTGTGCCCCCCTTCCAACGTACACATATAACAACAGTCAGGTGTGCCCCCCCCCCCGGTGCTGTGTAGGAATGTGGATACAGTCGGATATCCCCCCACGCTGTGCAGAAATGTAGCAACAGTCAATGCCACATGACTGATGGATACCCTGCAGACACAGCATGTCACCTGTCAGTGTACAATGCAGAGGTCGGCACCACAGTACTGACTATCTGGACATGTAACACAAGTGATACAGTTGGCCATACTAGGCAAGCTCAAACACATGAAGGTATGATGGCAATGTCAGTCGAAAACCTGTGGAATGGTCATACTGGGCATGCTCACACACATAAACATGAGAGGTCTGCAAACACCAGTGGTCCGGACATATCTGCCAGTACATTGCTATACTGTTGGATGACTGTGCTGTATGGTATGTGTGTGAAACTGTTTATTGTCTGTGTATTTGCCATGGCGTGTTGGTAATTCACATTAGCTGTGTGTGCAGGGTGTTGCTACCAGCACTTGCAAAGGATGGTTATTTGCTTGCGGCCAGAACAAGCCCATTGGATACGGAGGGAGTAAGGCACATTGAAGCAGCTGGGAGCAGTTGTGCATGGGTTTGCAAGGTGTTAAACACTGCTGACCTCTGGTTACAGCTTCTTACACTTGGTTAGCCTCCACATTTCTTTACCAGTGATATACTCGTATACTGGTAGCCAAACAAACTAACACATGCTCGCTCCCTCACTTGCACATGCACTGGCATTGGTGCTTGCATGTGTCACTCATGCTGGGTGGGCGCGATCCCTTGTGATGCGTATTATATCGGACTACATGACTACAGTATCGGGTATGGCTGACCATTAGGTGATGGCATGGCGTTCAACTGTACGGAATCGGCAGCCTGTCCAGTGAGTTAATCATATTATATGCGTGTTCCTCATACAATCTGCTCCCATCTGGCTGATACATGGAAACCGATACTCTGCAATGCAGACAAGTAAATGTGTTTTGGGACCCACATCCATCTGCCAGGTCATGCTACCGCATACCTATTGTAGGTTTGCCACCTTTTAAATTGGCCGAGGTGGGACTTTAGGATTAACACCTGTCCCACTTTGCGTGGGACAGTCCCTCCTTAGGTGTATGTGTCATGCGAAAATAATCAAGACATAGCAAATGTCCTGATTACAGGACAAAATTATATTCTATGTTTCTCTAATAGTTGTATGTAACAGTTATTGTATATATGACACTTCCATATGCTATGTGAAGTAGCATAAGCAACTGGACTGCTACAAGACTAAGCATTTATTTGTGCAAATACATATGGTTCTGTACTATGCAAGGCTGTAGGTATGTTCTGACCTGGTACGTCTGACATTTCTACGGAGCAGGTCCCACTTTGACCATTTGGAAAGGTGGCAGCCCTATAGGACCTATATGCAGAGATGTCAGATTTGGCAAGGCAACACATACCTACAGCCAGTAGAAAATAGACTACTTCACCGGTTTGCCTAATTAAAGGCTATTGTTGTAGCATTATAGTTGCTAATACTGTTTTCTATAACATCTAGGTGTTTCAGATACAACATAATCATTTTATGCAACCACTACAGACAATATATGGATTCTTTGCCCTAAATCACAGGCCATGTGCCATAATAACATTTATTTTGCAGGACACAACTGCCCAAAGGGGAGTGTCTCTCGCAAAGGTGAACAGGTGATAACCCCAACCTATTATGCTATCATCTACCTAAGGCAGTCGGCAGAATATGCACTTTCCGTCACTAGCAGACCTCACATACGAATGGGGGAGAATGAACACTGAATCAGGGACACTGCATAACACCCTCAAGGACACATTTAGATGATTGGTACTATTAACCTAACACACTGACAGTCTCAGAGTATATGTATTCATACACATTTGTCGTGATACATGCTGTTTATGTCTCATACATGTTGTCATTAGTCATTACGTGTATTCCGCCACCTATCCACCTAATATCACTAGTTCTGGAAGGGTTTAGTTGGGACTGTGTTAGATTCTGATTCGTAATCACGGACGTCCATGATAATCGGGTACAGTTCACTGATATAGTCCCTATGTGTTCCCCCAGTGGTTTACGGACTATCCAGTAGATGTGCTCTTAAGGTTTGGGAGGTATGGGTGTCTGCTATACCCACATAGGAATATTAATTACTTCCACTGGGCGGGCCTAATACATCTCTGCCAACCAACACCTGCACACTTAGGCCCATTATTGCATACCCATGATTCCCCTACCTGACACCCCTCTACAGCACTCATCCTTACTGTGAGCGCAGCTGGGGTATGAACACACCCCTACACACTACCCACTCTCCCTGTGTCGGGACACATGTCATACGTTTTGTCAACCCATGTGATATCAGACTTGCACAACGTACTGTTCTGTGTACAGCTACATCCTGGTCGCGTCAATCATCACAGGTTCGCCTACAAGGCAAATTTTTGGTGTCCCACAAGGGAACCCGTGATCCATGTTTAAAGTGTAGACCTTGCAGATCTCTCCCACTGCAATGGTGTATTTACCTTTATTGAGTGTCTGTATGTCTCACCGGCCTAGCTGGGGAGGTGTGGGAGGTAGATGTTTGTTTACTGCACCTCCCACTAACATATGCCCGGTCTGACCATATGTTACCCGTAATTGCTGTAATGTAACCTAGGTATGTACATGTGTATATTTACAGTAACATATATATAGATATATTTTATATATATATATATATATATATATATATATATATATATGTGTGTGTGTGTGTGTGTGTATATATATATATATATATATATATATCTATATCTATATATGAATATATATACATCTGTGTGTCCATTGACCAATACATTTTTTATATATGCTTCACCGCATACTATTGCCTTAGTCATTATGACGGTTATCTTGTAATCAGTATTTAGCACATTATACAGCAGACAGATGTGTTCATGGGATGTGATACAGTGTCATTTGACCTGTTCCTCATGTGCACAGCCTATTATTCTAGCTACTGTCTTTGTCTGTGCTCATTCATATTATTTCTGTCAATAAATGGAGTGCATGTGATACAGAGAATGTACTTCAACATATTGTTATACCCATAGTTCCTCCACCCCACCTGTATATCAGCCATTATCCACTTGATACCGCAGCCATGACACACCTTTACACATTGCCTTCTTGAGAGCGTTTGGGGCCCTACACACATTTTGTCCCACCTCATGTATTCACAGGGTCTCCCGCCATTTATATTTGCACATAAATGCCTTTCCTGGTGTTATGGATTAGGGCCATTTGCGGTTTACAAGTGTGGGTGGTCCCAACATGGACTACATTCCATCTGTGTGTAATGTAGACATAGCAGTTTAATGATGTTATGCCCACTGGTAGAACCCTGCCTGTGGTGTGAATAGTGGTGCTCTGCTCACTCTTGGGCAGCTTTATCTGACATATACTGCAAGCAGTATATAATACCTTAGTTGCTCTTGATTCCCTTCACAGCCCTTGTGTATGCTTTATTCTTACGGTGTTCATTCTTCATATGTATATATATATATATATATATATATATATATATATATATATATACTTATTTATTTATTTATTTATATATTTCATGTCTGTGGATATATCATGGTGTGGATGGAAGGAGAAATGGAGTAGGAGTTATTCTGAAGGAACAGTATGCTAATCGTGTTTTGGAGGTGAAACGAGTGTCGGATACAGTAATGTTTATGAAGGTGGAAATTGATGGTGTAATGATGAATGTTGTTAGTGTATATGCTCCTCAAGTTGGGTGTGCAATGGATGAGAAAGAAAAATTTTGGAGTGAATTGGATGAAGTGGTGATGACTATACCCAAGGGTGAGAGAGTGGTGAATGAAGTAGATTTCAATGGGCATGTTGGTGAAGGGAACAGAGGGGATGAGGAACTGATGGGTAGGTATGGTGTTAAACAAAGGAATGTAGAAGGTCAGATGGTAGTGGATTTTGCGAAAAGGATGGATATGGCTGTGGTTAATAAGTATTTTAACAAGAGGGAGGAGCATAGGGTGACATACAAGAGTGGAGGAAGATGCACACAGGTGGATTATATCTTATGTAGGAGAGCCAGTTTGAAGGAGATTGGAAACTGTAAAGTGGTGACCGGAGAAAGTGTAGTTAGGCAGCATAGGATGGTGGTTTGTAGGATGATGGTGGTGATTAGGAGGAGGAGGAGGAGTGTGAGGGCAGCACCAAGGATCAAATGGTGGAAATTGAAAAAGGGTAATTGTGAGGTGGAGTTCAGGGATGAGTTAAGACAGGCACTGAGTGGCAGTGAAGAGTTATCAAATAGCTGGGTAACTACAGCAGAGCTAGTAAGGGAGACGGCTAGAAAGGTGCTTGGTATCACATCTGGACAGAGGAAGGACGACAAGGAGACATGGTGGTGGAATGAGGAAGTACAGGAGAGTATACAGAGAAAGAGGTTGACAAAGAAGAAGTGGGATTGTCAGAGAGATGAAGAAAGTAGACAGGAGTATAAGGAGATGAGGTGCATGGCAAAGAGAGAGGTGGTGAAGGCTGAGGATAAGGCATATGAAGAGTTGTATGAAAGGTTGGACACTAAGGAGGGAGAAAAGGACCTATACCGATTGGCTAGACAGAGGGACTGAGCTAGGAAAGATGTGCACCAGGTAAAGGTGATAAAGGATAATGAAGGAAACATACTCTCAAGTGAGGAGTGTGTGTTGAGGAGATGGAAAAAGTACTTTGAGGGGCTGATGAATGAAGAGAATGAGAGGGAGAGAAGGTTGGATGATGAAGGGATAGTGATTCATGAAGTACAATGGATTAGAAAGGAGGAAGTAAGGATAGCTATGAAGAGAATGAAGAATGGAAAGGCTGTTGGCCCAGATGATATACCTATGGAAGCATAGAGGTGTTTAGGTGAAATGGCAGTGGAGTTTTTAACCAGATTGTTTAATGAACTCTTGGAAAGTGAGAGGATGCCTGAGGAATGGAGAAAAAGTGTTTTGGTACCGTATTCTAAGAATAAGGGTGATGTGCAGAGCTGTAGTAACTACAGAGGGATTAAATTGATCAGTCACAGCATGAAGATGTGGGAAAGAGTAGTGGAAGCAAGGTTAAGAAGGGACGTGATGATTAGTGATCAGCAGTATGGTTTCATGCCGGGAAATACGATGTTTGCTCTAAGAGTGTTGATGGAAAAGTACAGAGAATGTCAGAAGGAGTTGCATTGTGTTTTTGTAGGCTTAGAGAAAGCATATGACAGGGTGCCTAGAGAGGAGTTGTGGTATTGTATGAGGAAGTCAGGAGTGTCAGAGAAGTATGCAAGAGTGGTACAGGATATGTACGAGATAGTGTGACAGTGGTGAGGTCTGCCGTCGGAGTGACGGATGCATTTAAGGTGGAGGTGGGGTTACATCTAGGATCAGCTCTGAGCCCTTTCTTATTTGCAATGGTGATGGACAGGTTGACAGACGAGATCAGACAGGAGTCCCCGTGGACTATGATGTTTGCAGATGACATTGTGATCTGTAGTGAGAGTAGGGAACAGGTGGAGGAGACCCTGGACAGATGGAGATATGCTCTAGAGAGAAGAGGAATGAAGGTCAGCAGGAATAAGACAGAACATATGTGTGTGAACGATAGGGAGGATAGAGGAATGGTGAGGATGCAAGGAGTAGAGGTGGCAAAGGTGGATGAGTTTAAATATTTGGGGTCAGCAGTTCAGGGTAACGGTGAGTGTGGAAGAGAGGTGAAGAAGAGAGTACAGGCGGGATGGAGTGGGTGGCGAAGAGTGTCAGGAGTGATTTGTGACAGACTAGTACCTGTAAGAGTGAAAGGGAAGGTCTACAAGAGGGTAGTGAGACCAGCTATGTTATATGGGTTGGAGACAGTGGCATTGAAAAAAAGGTACGAGTTTGAGCTGGATGTGGCAGATTTAAAGATGTTAAGATTTGCACTGGGTATGATGTGGGTGGACAGGATTAGGAATAAGTATATTAGAGGGTCAGCCCAAGTTGGAAGGTTTGGAGAAAAAGCCAGAGAGGCACGATTACGTTGGTTTGGACATGTGCTGAGGAGGGATGCTGAGTATATTGGGAAAAAGATGCTAAGGATGAAGCTACCAGGTAAAAGGAAAAGAGGAAGGCCTAAGATAAGGTTTATGGATGTGGTGAGAGATGACATGCAGGTGGTTGGTGTGACAGAGCAAGATGCAGTGGACAGGAAGAAATGGAAACAGGTGATCTGCTGTGGCGACCCCTAACAGGAACAGCCGAAAGAAGATGATGAGATGATGATATATATATGTATATATCTATATATATATATATATATATATATATATATATATATATATATATATAAATATATTATATATATATATATATGTGTGTGTGTGTGTAGATATATATATATATATATATATATATATATATATATATATATATATATAAATATATATATATATATATATATATATATATATATATATATAATTTACATCTGTACATTAAAACATACATTTGCTATGCTGGGAGCTGCTTACACCCGCGCAGGCGCACTCGTCTATGCTTACTGTGAGTTACATATGTTTACTCGCGCTTATTTGTGCTTATGTGTGCTTTATTCATTATGACAGTACCACTTTGATTGAAGGAATCTGGTTAATAGCCCCATGCGAAACATACGTTCACCTTTACATGTTTAAATGTTGGCTTTACAGCACAGCGACATTCATTCCACAAGGAAAATGATATGTGCTATAGTCGAACTTGAACCGGGAATGCCTTTACGTTAGGCGGATGCTCTAACCACTACACTATTGATGTTCTTCTTCATTTATATGTATACCCATGGTTCATAGTTACCCGAACACACGTCTCAACACTTCACTTACACAGCAGGTATCCATTCTCCTGCTGGGAAAACCGCAGTACTACACATGCGCCATTCCCTATTCCCTACTGCTCTGGACCCATGCTGCATGTTTACTCACTCCGAGGATATTCAGAACTCCAAAGCTTATAGTCCTGGCACATACATGTATTTGATTCTCAGGGTGTTCATGTGGTCATCTGGGTACAGGCTTGTCCGACTGGAGACCATAACAGCCCTGTACCTGTTTGAAAGTCAGAATTAGCACGTGGACAGAGTTAGTCCCAATTTTACCATTCTACCTGTGTTTACAGACGCAGGGGTTTGCCCACCTCTGACTGGCTTGATATGTCGGCACTGCATAATACGAGGTGGGGGGTTCCGCTGGTGTTTCCCTTCACATTCGTTATGACTGCTTTATTATGACCATGTTTATATATATATATATATATATATATATATATATATATATATATATATATATATATATATATATATAAAAATATCTCTGTCTATACATACATATGCGACTGCTAACCTGATAAAAGTGTTTTTTTTTTTTTTGCTGCTACTACCTGGGCGACTGTCCGATCTAGCTAAACTGCAAGTATTTCTGCTTCTTGAACTGTTTTAAACTGTTTAAAGTTGTTTTTGCACTTGCACTTTTAAAGTTTGCCCTGTTTGTTGCATTTACCTGTTGAGGCTACACACTCAAGTGCGCTAGCCTGTGTTACATATTTATTGCATTTTCCTGCTGTTTGTTGCAAAAAAGAAAAAAAAAAAATTATGCTTGTTTCCCGTCTTTCCTGACCTAGAGTAGTCCAAATACAGGCTTTGCTATATTCTGGACTTTTGGAAAGTTCCTGTGTTGCCCATTTCCTTTCTTGGATAAAGGGAGGCTTCTTTGTTCACCAGTGGCAGTGGTGAGCTTAGAGCAGCCTATCTGTCTCTGGAAGAGTGTTCCCAGCACAAGAATCTGGTAGTCTATTGGCTGTTTTGGGCCAATTTCTAGCTCTTTCAAGTCCCCCTGTATAAAACCCGCTTTAGCGCGGCTTTGCGCAATTTTGCACATAGCACAGCATTGGGCAATGCCGCTTAATTGTGTTTAAACCATTCTCGGCTCCACAAAGTCTGCTCTTCACTTTTTCCCTTAGAACTGATCTAGTTCTCATAATAAACACCCTGTTCCTACTCTAAAGCCTGGCATTTGCTCACTAAAGCAATTATATAAGTCAGCACTAAAAAATTAAAAGCACTACACCCTCACAAACTCCCCTTGAGTACCTTGTTCCCATTGGCCCTTTTTTCAATTATAAAGGAATTCCCAATAGTATTCTAGCATGTCCAAAGGTCAGTTATCAATCTCCTCTCCGGTCCAGCTGGTGAATCTGGGAGTCTTGAGGCAATGTTACAACTGCCTCATGTACACAGACAACCCTCTCCTCCTCCCAACAAATTCCAACACTTGTGAGAGATGCAACCATATAGCCAAACTGGAGGCTAAGCTCTCTCAACTCCGTACTGGTGTAACCAGACAGGAGGAGAAGGAAACAACACTCACTACAATTCCAGTCTCACATAGACCTACCACGACAGCAAACCAAACACATAAACACACAAAAACATACTCGGAGGCTCTAAATAAAAATCTGCCTAAGCAACAGAGACCTCCAAAGCAGACACCCAAGTAACCGCTATCCCAAAACAAAACACATGCAACACATAGCTCACAAAGCCAGTGTGCCAAACAGTCACAGCCCTTAAGGCTAAACAACACACCTGATACACTTGTAATAGGTGACTCTATCGTCAGGCACACTGACGTCCCGCTCACCAGGCTGAACAAGGAGAAGGTCACGGTGAGCTGCCTGTCGGGTGCTAGGATCCGCCACATAACACAAGCACACAGGTACCTCCAAGGCAAGTACAAATATGACTCAGTCATTGTCCATGCTGGTGTGAATGACCTGAGACGTACCTCCCTGGACTACATGAAAAGAGACATAGAGGAGCTCTCTGAGCATGTAGCCCAGGCCGGTATGACCCTGACCTTGAGTAGCATCTTACCCTCAACAAGAATGATGCCATAATATGAAGACAAGATGATCAATTTCAACAACTGGCTTAAGTATTGCTGTCATTCAAAGGGGATCCAATGCCTGTCAGCCTGGGATGACATGCTCGACAAGCCACGATGCTTCGCTAGGGACGGCTTGCACCTGTCACCCCTGGGCTTTTGGATATTGGCAAAGGCTCTTGCCACCCCCATAGTGCCTTTTTTAGGCAAAGCTCAAAAGACAAACCCACCTCCATAGGTTTCACAAGGGATAAGAAACTAAGAGTAATGTTACTCAATGCCAGAAGTCTAAACCTCAAGATGCACGCACTCGAAACTCTCCTTAGCATGAAGAACATCGATATCTGTGCAGTAACAGAAACCTGGTTCAAGGCTCCCGAAATCACCCCAGCACTACCAGGTTATACCTCATACCATGTTTTTCGGCCCCAAAACTTGGACCGAACCACAAAAGGAGGGGGAGTATCAATATTCGTCAAAGATACCCACACCTCCAGGTTGGTGGCACAGCACGAAGCATCAGAGACTATCCATGTGCAACTAACAGTGGGTAAAACTGCCTTCCAGTTTATAGCCTGCTACAGACCACCCACCCAAACCCAGGAACCCCACTCAGCCTTCCTGAGAACACTGGAAAATATGAAGGTCTCTCCAAACACCATTATATTGGGCGACTTCAACTACCCAAACATAGACTGGGAGCATTACTCTAGCTCCAACACCCTAGCCCAAAGGTTCCTAGAATTTATAAACTCAAATGCTATGTAACAACTTGTTACCACTCCCACAAGAGGGGAAAACATACTGGACCTGATCATCACCAACATGGGGACTCTATGCTCCAGACCAGAAGTGTATCCATCACTGGTAAGATCAGACCATAAACTAATCTCACTAGATATTCACATCCCGACCCCAGCCCCTGCCCAGAAAACCACAGTGAAAAACTTCTCTAAAGCAAATTTCACACTCCTCAAAACCGAGGTGGAATCCTTCAAAGCCCCCGGGCCTGTGGAAAATACGACCCAGACCACAGAATCCTTTATAAACGCATTCTATGAACACCTTCAGGAATGCATGGATCATGCAATCCCAAACAAAACCAAGAGCCAATCCTCCAAAGGCAGGTGTCCTGTCTGGTGGACCCCAGCCATAAACAAGCTATACAATAGAAGGAGGAAGCTACTACATGACAGAGCAAAATCCCAAAAAGGGAAGGCATCTCTGATCAGTATTAGCAAAAAAACTACGGGCACTCATAAAATTGTCTAAGGCCAGCTTCGAGAGAAAAATTGCACAGGACACTAAGGATAATCACAAGGCTTTCTTTAGTTATGTTAGGAACCTGGGTGGGAATTCCCAGATATGCTCAGAATTAGTCCAAAAAGACAAAAAATACACCGAACCCACAGACATTGCCAACATTCTAGCTGACAGGTTCAGCACAAACTTCTCCCCCCTCCCCCACCAAAAGGGCAAATATCTATCCCAGCAGAGTGCTGCCTCCCTGACATCTCAGATGCTCAGGTAAGAGCCGCCCTCTCCAAAGCAAAAAACACAGCATCAATGGGACCAGACGGTGTCCCAGGCTGCATCCTACATGAACTCCAAGAAGAACTAAACCCAAACATAAAATTACTGTTCAATCTCAGCCTTACTACAGGATATGTACCCAAAGAGTGGCGTACAGCAACAGTGGTCCCTCTCCACAAAGGTGGTGCCTCAATGGATCCTGGAAACTATCGCCCCATAAGCCTGACTAGCTTGGTCTGCAAAGCTATGGAAAGGATCATGATGGACCTCATAAATAAAGATATTGGGGACCTACAGATACTGGATCCTACCCAGTTCGGCTTTGTTAAGGGCAGATCCTGCCTCTTAAACCTGGTTGATTTCTTTGAAACATTCACCAAGGCCATTTACAAGGGGAAGGTGGTCCACACAGCCTACCTGGACCTCGCAAAAGCCTCCGATACAATACCTCACTTGGGCATTATAGATAAGCTCACCAGCTTAAATATAAACCCCTATGTCACTAGATGGGTTGCAAATTGGCTCAAGGACAGAACCCACATGGTTAGAATTGCTGGAGCCATGTCAGACTCCAAACCAGTTACAAGTGGTGTCCCACAAGTCTCAGTCCTGGGACCTCTCTTGTTTGGTATATATTTCTCAGAGGTACAGGCCAACATGGAAGGACTGTGGCTGACCAAGTTCGCAGATGACTACAAACTGGGTGCCATAATCGACTCTCCAGCCGACACAAGCTTCCTACAAAAGGGCCTCATAGAAACAGACAACTGGTGTCAGAGCCATGGCCTCAAGCTAAACGCCAAAAAGTGTATAATCATCCCCTTCGGCAAAAACAAAGTGCCCACAAATTACCACATAGATGGTAATCCATTAAGTACAGAAGAAGTAATTAGGGACCTGGGGACCCAAGTTGATGGCAATCTCTCATTCGACAACCACGTGGCCAAAGTGGTTAGAAAAACATTTTATATAGCCCACCTAATCATGAAAGGATTCACATCTAGATCAGGGGAGGTCATCATGCCTCTTTACTCATCCCTCATCAGGCCCATAATTGAGTACAATGCCCCTTTTGGGATGTACCTTACCAGACACCTGCAGCAACTGCAAAGACCCCAAAAGTACCTCACCAAGAGGATCAAAGGGCTCAAACAGATGCCATATGCTGCCCGGTTAAAGAAACTCCAGCTCTACTCAGTGGCATACCACCTGCTCAGAGGCGATCTGTGCCTGACATATAAAGCCATGTCCAACCCAGAATTAATGGACATGCTGCACCTCAGAAAATCCAAATCCCATCGAGCTACGTGCTCGAGAGACTTGACCTCAGCACTGAAATAAATAGGACATGCTGGAGGGACAGATTCATAACCCAGAGGCTCCCTTCACTCTGGAATAAAATCCCAGTCCAGGTTAGGCAGAGTCCCTCATTGACTCTCTTCAAGAGGAATCTTGATGAGTGGATGGGAGATCATAGATTTACTCCGGGTATCACTTCTGTGTCACTGTTAGACAGAGGCACAGTTTACTAACCTCGAAAAAGGGCATAGCAAAATTCATTTAAAATGGGTGGTGAAAGCCAAACACACTCTGGCTAGGCTTGTAAATGCCCAAGGGCAGATAGCCTAGTATGAACCTATGAACCTATGAACCTATATACACCTACATACCTATTTACATTTCCCATACTATTGAATGTCCACCGCGCATCCCCGCTGGCTTTACCTCCCTATATCTGATGGACATTATTCTGGCCATCACATAAAATTAGCGGCTCTTGCATGACTTGGACCCAGAAACAGACACACCTTAGTCACCGGTTTGACCACTACACCATCTGTGGTACATTCTGCATGGATGGTAGCTAGGATATATGACTTCACTACAGGTATTCAACACTACTGGCAACAAATGTTACAGCTGGTTGGTGTACACATGTGTACGGACCTCTCATCCACTCAGGGACTAATTTCAACAGTAACAGGGACAAGGCAAGGACAAATCAGGGACAATCATGGACACTTGTAAAATATTAGTGCTGTTAACTTGAAACATTGACAGAATCAGAGAATATGTATTAATACTTATTTTCTGAAGTAAAAGACATTTATTACTCTTAATTATTGTCATTATTCATTCAGTGTAATTCACCACCTTTCCTCCAAAGGTCACTGGTTTTAGGGGGGATTAAGAGGCTGGCCAGTCATTGTGTGAATGCTCTGACCATTGGTAGGGTTGCCACCTTTTCATATGGCCAGGATGGGATTTATTTGGGACACACCAGATTTTTCAGGCCAGTACATACCCATGGTTAATGCAGGGTTTAGAACTTTACTTATTTTCCTAGATGAGAGCTTATTCTTGCAGCAGTTTAGTTGCTTATTCTGTTTCTTGTAAGATTTACATATTTTACATACAGAAATAACTGTTTTATGCAACCGTTACATGAAATATGGTACATAATTATTTCCTACAATCACAGGACATTTGCCATTGTATTATTTTTGGTCAGGACACACCTACCCAAACAGGGACTGTCCCTCATAAAGTAGGACAGGAGGTACCCTGCTTACATCAGCGCCTTAATCACCCTATATCCAACTGCCACTATGTGAATGTGTAAAGTATATATTCTCGATAATGCATGTGGGGAGCCGTGCATCACGGTCAGGTGTTTAATCCCGGGTAGTAGGTTCTGCATGACCAGCTGGAGGCTGAGCAGTCTCGTGAACCACTACTGCACATACAACTTGTGTCCAGATGTCTACAGGACTGGACATTGTGTCATGACACCAAGTCTGATGTTTACACAGGATACTTATCCCATGAGGGATGTCCAAAAATTGAACAGACCAATAAACTTCGATATTTTTGGATTTATGAAAATGTGATAGGGTTATACATGCAAGGGATACATAGTCTGCAATCCTGAGACTGCCTAGGGTGAGACTGCCTACTAGATATGAGTAGTGGTCACTATGTGCAGATATGGCTGCACCAAGCTAGCAGCCCAAGTATGGCTGGATTTGGTGGACGTTTAGGAATGGGGGTGGGGGGTTGTGTGCTGGAGAGGAGATGATGGGTATTCAATTATGCATCCAGGTATGTTGTGGTTGGATGGCTCTGTTCAGGCCAGACCATTATGTGGGTATGTGCCAGTGACGTTTCTGTACATGTGTATCACACATTTTAATATTCATATGTTTGTGGGATTGTGTTCTACAGTATGGCCTCTCAGGTTGTATTGCAGATGTGTATCTTTGTTCTTTGTGTTTCTTTCTGATTCACCCACTGCTCCCTCATACACCTCCAGTTCACCTATTGTGCATCCAACACGGTCTCCCCTTTGCGAATTATTACATTACATGTCCCCCCACCCCCATATTCCACACACTCCATCCATCCCTTCTCTGGTTGATGGCCCATGGCACGGTCAAGGGAACACATTGCATACACTACATATCTCTGGTACCTGTATGGTTGTGAGGACGACCCTAGCATTTTTCACCTTCCACGTGCTGTACATCCCACACATAGGTACATGCGAATACTTATCTTTCATGACATGGTAGGTAGACCTGGGTAATACCCGTTCATCTTTGGCCCATCCTGACAAGGATGCCTTGGACCACAAATGGGCATATTTTGGGCGAATGCTCTGACCATTGGCAGGGTTGCCACCTTTTCATATGGCCAGGATGGGATATATTCGTGACACACATCAGATTTTACAGGCCAACACATACCCACGGTCAGTACAACGGATAGTACTTTTGTTTTATGCCTAAATGTGAGCTTATTGTTGTAGCAGTTTAGCTGCTTCTTCTGTTTCGTTTACTTGCTTATTCTGTTTCTTGTAACATGTAGGTATGTTACATATGGAAATAACTATTGTATGTGACAATTACATAAGATGTGGGACATAATTATGTCCTACAATCGCAGGATATTTTACATTTATAATGGTTTTGGTATGGACACAACTGCCCAGAGGGGGACTGTCCCTCACAATGTGGGACAGATGTAACCCTGACCATTGGGTTAGACTTAACTATTTGCGGTGCACTAACACGATGCATCTTACTTCCACTTGGTATAACTGTCAACATTACAACAGAATATGGGCACGGGGTTTTAAATGTCATTTGTTCGAGGGATGGGGACTCAGTATTCAGCTACGTGCATTTGTGTTTGCTAATTATTTTTGTGTTCGCAAAACTGTCTTGCAGGCTTTGCATATGTTTCAGTATCCATGGACACTGACAGGTGTGATTACTATTGGAGGCAGGCTGTACTATTCAGCATTTTAGGTTGCACGTAAACAGCCGACATGTCCACGCCTCCATGCAGTGCTTGGACATGCCCCATGCACTCACACACATTTCCTATGCACGTGGTTGTGGCGGCATCGCACCTTCATCAATATGCATATGGCGCTACTGCGCCATCTCTATGCTGCATGGTCGGTGCCAGCCTAACGACATCCTTGTGCCAAGCTTCATGAATCCCGGGGTTAGTTTCACAGTTGCTTGAAACTTATACATCAATCTTTGCAATTCTGTAGTGTTAGAGAAAAAAAAATGGCCTCCCTAGGCCTAGTTTTCACAATGGTGAGACAGCAGTTTCAGTTAGTGGTAGCTAATCCAGATAAAACTGTACATTTTAGCAGTACACACAAAACATAAACTGTTTTACAGTTGCACACATGGATATACATAAGCAACAGAGCAGGAACTGTAGGAGAAGCAGCTGGCTGCAAAAAATTTTGGGAAGGTGTTAGTGTGCATATATGTTTACAGACCACATTCAAAGACATAATATCAGCTGCAGCATTGCCTGCAGTGGCCAGTCTGACCTACTTGAAGTAAAGTTAAGGTGGAATCAAGTGAGCTACTTGAAACCAGTTTTGGGGTTTAATCTGTGCTGAAGAGTTATGTTGCTCTTGTAGCAGAGCCCTTCAGTATGCAGAAATGGACTAGAACCAAAGAAGCTGTGCAGGCTGCACATGACTGATTCATTTCACAGATTCAGAGCAAAGCCTTTTTTATCATAGTACCATCACTAGACATGTGCATGTGTCATCAGGAAGCAGGATTAAAATTCTAAAAGTTTAAAAACATACAAGCACGTACAATTCAGGGAGTGGGCTTAAGTGTGCTATGTCCACTTATTACAGCATCACACAAAGTCCCAATAAAGGGTGCATTGTGAATGGGGATAGGGAAAGGCAGCAGCATATTTTCTTTCCTGGACTGAGTCACTTTTACAATAAAGCCAAATACATTTAAAATGCTATTTAAAATAAAATAAATAAAATAAAATACACTCGATGACAGTGTGACAAAGAAAAAAAAACATTTGTATCATTGATGATCTGGAATTCTAAAAAATAGGAAATTGATTAAGCTTTGTATGTTACTTTAATGTAAATATAAGGCAAATTAAAGACAATGATTACAATACATTTTATTGAATTGTATTCTGGTAAACAAAGTTACTTTAAAAAAGGCAATGTGGAACATTTGCCAGGATAAAAAAGAAAAAGAATTACTGCGGTGGTGGTGCTGCGGTAGCGTTGTCGCCTCACAGTAAGACGTTGTCCTTTTCGATTCTCAGCTAGAGCATCTTCTGTGTGGAGACATGCATGAATGGGCATACTTTCGTTGAAGATTGTGCATCAGAGCTGGCAACTGAGCACGTAAAAATCTACTGCCAATCATTAGTGGACCGGAGTTCCTCTGTGGCGACCCCTAACCGGGAAAAGCCAAAAGACACAACAAGTTTACATGGGGCAATATCCTCCAGACAGAGACAATCCTGCCCTTGTGTACTTAATTATTGCAGCTCAAGGCCATCTGACCCCATTGAATGAAAACACATAAATCCTCTTTACATGATTTTTGCTTAGTTCAGTTTTGTGCAAAGAAATAGCATTTATTGAAACATCTTTAAAGCAGGCTTCATATAAACATAATTCAGGTTACCCTACAGTAGAACTGTCCTATCAGATGTCTTCATCCTTTCTAAATGTTTCCTGTTATCACTAGTATTATGTTTAATAGCTCTTTTATCAATATATTATGACTGTACTTTATGTGTTTTCATTTATCTGTAATGGTCAGTGAAATGTAACAGTCATCATGGAATTTCAATAGACTTTACTCAGCTGAAAAATACAGCTAATGGACTCCACATTATCATGTCTTACCTGAAATCAAATGCATTTGAGTTCATCCATCAGGTATTTTCCATACATCAGGGAATAGTTGGTGCAAACTGTATGGGAAAGTCTGTTTTTCATCATATCATTTTAAAAGAAAAAGCAGAAATTTTTTTTTAGCTTTACCTTCATTACTGCTATAGCTTCTCATTTTTCATTTGTAATTAGCAGCAGTTTTATTATAGCTTTATCTTCGTTATGAAAGAGAATAACAGAAGCAGTTCTGAACAATCTGGCAGTGACTTTGCAAAGGGAATCTGAAATATGCTACTCACATAGAATAGCAGGCTGAATGCATTCAGACTTGTTAGTGGAATGAGACATTTAGCCTTACATAGCTATTTGTACATTTTGTACCACAAAGTACCTATGACTGAAATCATTTGGGTGGGTATCAGCAGAGGAATTCATTATGATTATTTTCTTGTTTCTACACATTTTTATATGTTTGTGATTGTTACTAGGGGATTCTCTGAGTTACTTAACCCCAGTAAATGGGTCTAGAAACGTTACTGCATTTTAACTCTATATATGCAGTTTTGTTATTTGACTTTTACCCTGTTTCCACTGCATTTCATGATTTGTTTACTTCTTTGAATAACATCACTTTTATTGTGTATGCCCCTAACATCCAAATCATAGCTAGAAATGATCCATACGAATCTGTCCAATACCAGGTAAGCAAATAATTAAAATTAAATATAAAATGAGTTACTATTCTAGTTTTCAGAAGCTATAAAAGTGCATGCTGCTAATTAAAGACTTTATGCATATTTCCTAATATGATTTCTGCTTTATAGTCTTAAAATCATAGTTGTGATCCAAGAATTATTCTGTGCATATTTACATTTTTGATGAAAATAAAAACACATTTTTATTTTTTACAAAATGGAAAACAAAGGATTGCATAAAGTAATATTTCAGGACACAGATTCAAATACTTTGTGGCAATATATGAAGTGTAAGCAATAATAGATTGTATGATGTTCTCTCTCTGGTGCAAAAATTATCACGTCACAAGTGTGCAGGGATCTTCAGAGCAATTTGAAATAATTCTAGAATACAATACCTAACACTTTAAAAAGACAACTTTGTGATTATAAAATGGGCACTCTGTTCCTTGTTATCTCTGTTTTAAGTTCCACAATGCCGATGCTTTCATCCAATCAGCTTTCTAAGTAAAGGAACATAAATACTCTTTATACATACAGTCTGTGCATCACTGTTAACAGGCCTGATGCTGTATTTTACTCAGTAAGGTTTGTTTATTAACTTTGTTTGCATATGTAAAACATGAGAATCCAAAACTGTTGCACAACATTTTGATAACTACAACACTGCACAAACATCTCTTATGGTAAAAAAAAGACAAGTAGTATCATAATATCAGATGATGGTCACAATACTAAATGTCTCTTCCTGAAACCCAAACATTTCAATTGAACACACTGCAGTGATGTCTTTATGCTGATCAGAGTGCAAGGTTTTCAAATAAGCATATATTTTTTATGGACAAATGAGTCCATTCTCCATAGGATGTAGAATATTAATTACTGCAAGTAATCATTTGATAATGCTGCTGAAAATCATAGATATTCAAGTTAGGTTTCCTGTCACTTAGCACTAAAATTATTTTTACATATTAAGCTTGCTAAAGATGTAATGGCTTTCAGTACTTTCCTTGCCAATAATCACATTTCACTAATATTACATTTTGCAACTGTATATAATAAATGTGTTAAACTAAGGCACATTAGTAGCAAAATTGTTTCTTTTCATGCAAAGCAGACTTTCTTAATATTTCATTTCCCTTGCAGTTCGATAATGATAGGTTCTCATTTGATAATATGTGAAAATGACAGATGTTACCTCTAAACAGCCCATCTGTTATTACATTTAATTCCTATTTAAGCAGATCAGATTTGTAATGAGACACAAATTATCTGATTCAGATTATTTGGCGTTTATACTCACCTTTACTAAATTAACAGTAATAATATAATATTTTGCTCCAGAAAGATATATTTTGAGTACGATGTATGATACCACTTGGTTGCTCTTTTTATAAGCCCAGCAATCAATGGTTTCTCTCTTCAACTGTTTCCCCCCAATTAATTAATTTAAATTGACCATTAAGTCAGCAGAGGTTATGATTGATATATTCAATAACTGCTTCTTCATGCAGACCTGTCCAACACCTAAGAAATGTATGGTAATATCCAATCTGCATGAAGGGGTCTGAGCATCTCCCTTCACCTCTCGGTGCCAGTGAGTTATTACTCAAATTGTGCTTGCTGTTTCGTTGAGTGTAATTTGAATACAGATTAGCTGCCCCAGTGTTCCAGAGCTTTGGCATTATCATTACTGGGGACAGTAATTTGACTGATGAACACGCAGGTTATCACAAGGTCATCACCTTCACAGAGCAGAGGAATGGTCCACAGTCCCAAATTTGGAGGACTGAAGGGTAAACCTCTAAATGGCAAAATTAAGTAATGCAATTAACTTGTCCAATAACTTATTGAATAAATCTTTTGCTAATTAAAGAGCCAATACACACTGTTTTTTTCTTAATTTGGCAAACTTAACAAGTAAAGAATCCACAGAATATCTGTGTAATATAATCTAAACGAAGAAACAGTTACACAGCATACCTACTTATGCATCATATATTCACTTGTCACTTTGTTTATATATTTGCCTGTCATGCTGTTTACCTAGCTGAATTTTAAGTACTATACTTCCAACTATGAAACTAATCATGTCTGCAGGACAATTTACATTTCTTTAACATTCCTTTGAATTTGTTGCTATTATGAATTTCTTATTGCCATTCATTTTGTATTTCCCACTAATAATGGTAGTAGTCCTTACACTTTGAAAGGGCAGACAGGTTGGCATTTGAAACATTTTACTTGGGTGATTTGTTTAGAATTTAAGCTGCTTACTTCAGTCATCATCTCTAACCTTGTCACCAGTGCTTAAACCCAATTAATTCACAATTCAGAATAATATTTTGTACCTCGTATAATTTGATAATAATGAGAAATGTTAAATATCTTTTCTCTACAAGTATATATGTGTATATGGGTCTATGTTGTTTGGTGGAAAACACATTTGGTTGAAATTCACTTGACTAAGCACACTTGACTGAAAGCTCACTTCACTGAAAACTCATTTGGTCAAAACTAATTTCATTGAAAGTTATATATGGCCTTTTCCCCACTGTAGTGCGATCCTGGAGTTAGAATATAAAGTAAGAGGGGGTGTGGGGGGTGTAGACACCACCTATTTTAAATGTTTTAAACCATAGACATGTATATTGACAAGTGCAATGAACAACTCTTTCCACAAGACAATATAAACTCAAACTATGTGGGGGGCTGTGCTGTGCCCCACACACCCCCCTTACTTTATATTCTAACTCCAGGATCGCACTACAGTGGGGAAAAGGCCATATATTACTTTCAACGAAATGAGTTTTCAGTGAAGTGAGCTTTCAGTCACGTGTGCTTAGTGAAGTCAGTTTCGACCAAATGTTTTTTCGACCAGACAACATAGACCCGTGTATATATATGTCTATCTATACACACACACACACACACACACACACACACACACACACACACACACACACACACACACACACACACACACACACTGCTCCAGTAATACGCTGCTAAGCATTGCTATTTAAAGGAAGCTGGATGCTGCTTTTAATACACTATAATACTGCATATTGCAATTACTTCTATGCCATTGGTGTCTCTGTCTTGGACCTCTCAGCCTGCAATTGTTTTATATCTCAACTGGTCTGTCCATAAACAATCCTTCTACATTTAGGATATGTTGCTGTTACCATGTAGCCCATTTCAAGAGGAAAAAAAATATAAAATTGCTGCAGACTGTTAAGTCTTAAATACTGATGAACAGTGTAACTAACCTATTGTTGGTTTTGCATAAAAGGTTTTTGTTTTATAAAAAAATCCTGTGTGTGTGTGTGTGTTATGAGTGTATATATCTAGCTATATATTATTTATTTATATATTAAATGTAGATATAGATATGTGTGAGTGTTTGGGTGTGTGTGCATGCAGTTGCATTTGCATGTGTGCTACTACAGTGTTTAAATCCTTCTTTAGGTCTACTAAATACTGCTGTTACTGGAAAACCATTCTTACTATACAGGTACACCATATCTGTGCCAGCACTATGGTATACATTGTGTTTTACCAGTTTATGTCCTATGTTTATTCATATTCACAAACCAAGTGAAAGACATGCTTTTTTGTGAATTTTCCTAAAGAAATAGTCAAATTTATGAGGGCTACTATTAAGAGAATGCAGTGCTTAGTTTTAGTCACACTCTTGTCATCTTTAATGTTAGCATTCACATTGCTAGGTAATATGCTCCCCTAATTTTGAGTTTTATGAGTACAGCTTTTGTCTGTCATGCACAATATTTAAGTCCAGCTGACATGATTACCCTATAGTGTCACTTTTAGTCCGTGGCAGAGATTCAGCTAAAAAAAGCAATGTCCTCTTCATAAGCTGTTTAATTCCTATTACTAACCAATATGTTTCCCTTATACATTTTTACTGATCATTTCTAATGTATTGTGTGTATTTTATAAATAACTGTACGTGTATACTTTTATAACAGCACATACTATAAAACCGTTGGTTTGTTACAAAAGCTTTATACAGAGATGTAAGTTAAAAATGAGTAACTTTATACTAGATTTGGAGGATATTTTTTGTTTATAAATTATATAGTGATATTTTCTAATACACACTTGTCCTTTTTTTCTTCTGATTTTCTTCACAGTGATTTTGATACATGAAGATTTTGCCTTATACAATAGCTGTTTATTATACTATAGCCAACTTCTGTCTTCATTAACGTATCATAAGTGAATCTACAAGTGCCACTTTTGGGTCCTGGACTCTGAAAAAACATAAAACGATACAGTAATTCCACAATAACCAATTTAATTTAATTTGATATTTGGAAGAAGTATGCTATTTTTATTTATTTATTTTTATTTATTTAAAGTAAACTAATTAATAAACATTAATTTTACTTGTGTCCATTAACAATAAACCAAGTCAATTTCAATAAAATCAAAATGATACAGCACAGCTGCATAAAAAATCAATGCAATGATGTGCTTATCCACTGATCATGTGTGTCATACATATCATTAAAGGTATACTCATCACAAGAACAATCAGAAAAGCATCACATACTGCTAGAGTCATTATCGGGAAGTCCTAACATATTTTCCAGTTTTTGAAAAGGTGAAGCAATTGGCCTTTGGAAGTGCCTTTTCTGTATTTAAATAAAAATAGTACAAAAATAACTGATCTCCTTCCTAGTATAAAATAACATATACTTACATGGATTCTTGATAATGACATTGTTGTTCAGTTTTTGGAATGATCTTCAGAAATATATTTACCCTTGTACTCTGTTCATGTGACAAAAACAATGAAGAATGGTACGTTATTGTCTTGAAGCTGATGAAGAATAATCTTGCAAGCGGTTATAGCTTTCTAAAATATTTTTACTCTTGAGGCATGTAATGCCTCATAAACACGGAGAACTTTATAGCAGTTTATTTTTATTACATCCTGGATTAAATGAAAGCAAGCAGCCTGCTGATGATCTGGGGAGAATATTATGCAATTGACAGACATATATTAATGCCGTGGCGTGCACATTATGTTATCCTCGTAAACTAGCACTTTGCGTATTTACTGTTAGAGATAAACATGCTTATATGCTATCTATTTAAGCTATGTAACACAGTTAACAAACAAAATTTGTTGGCCAGAGATTTTTACCTGTTTGATCCATATATCTGTTATTCCTTTGTGGTGGTACAAAGTGCATATGAATTAAGCCCTGTATACATTGCCACATTTTCCCTATGTTTGGTCGAGTCACCAGAATGTAAGTTATTCTTTTCAGAATATTACATTCTGAAAACTGTAAGCTAAAGAACATAATTAAAACACACAAAAATCTTTTCTGTAGGGGGCATGGCTCCCTGCCCCCCCCTTTATATCTAACAAATTCATCATCTTGCTGCAGTGGACTAAAAATGAAAACTATCAAAATTGCACCACCAGCTCAGCAGTCTGACGCAGTGCTAAAAAAGAACCACAGTATTTAAAACGCAGGTATGGATTCCAAAAAAAAGGTGCAGAGAGCACAAGAAGCCAAAGGAAGACATCAATGTATTAATGGTGAATGTGATTCCATAGCAGAAGGAAAGACAAGAGCAAGTAATCATTTATTCAGCTTAGGATAAATATGAACTCCAGGCATGCATGCAGGATTCCAAAAGACAATTTTGCCAAAAAATTTAAACTGATTTCTCAGCAATCCTGTGAATTCCACAGTGTATTTCAATCAATCAATCAATAAATAACTAAATAAATAAATGCAAGCTGCTGTCAATGCATCGCAGCAGGCTGGGGCACTACAAGCCATACTAGAGGACGATCTGCAAATATGTGCCAGAAGGCAGCCAAGGTCCCAAACCAGCCCACTCTGTCTAGGAAATAAAATCATAGAATCATAGAAGGTTACTAAGCTAATGGCCCTGGAGCCCTTACATGCCTAGCCAAGAGTTCATCCCCAGAAAAGACCTGCTTTATCTCCATCAACACCTGCTGAAGATGCATACAACAGACTGCACACCATGATATGGAACACCACTGAGCATGTGTTTGGCATGCTGAAAGCAAGATTTAGATGTCTGGACACATATGGGGGTACATTCCAACACGCACCAAAAAAGATATCGCAGATGGTCACAGTGTGTGCCATACTGCACAACATGTGAACGTCAAAAGAGAGTGGCCTGACCACTCTAGATATGGCTGACCTCCTCTAAGAACCACAGATGTCTGATGTGGAGCTATCACAGCTATTACAGAATGATCTGCAGGTCACAAGGGTGAAATGAAATAATCATGGGTGAAAGAGTCGCCGGCCTTATATTCCAGCTCAGGCAACATGGCAGCATCTGGCTCACAACTTTGGATAATGATAAGGCACATGTACAGAAGTACACAGAGCAGTGATGTTCACAAATTGTTGCAGTGTTACAACAGTGCAGAACACAACTACTGGAAAAAAGGCCATTAGTTGCCTAGACTGAGCATAATACAGACCATACCAATAGCAGAAACTGCAAAACCTTATAAACCTATTCCAGGTATATAAATAAGCACATCTGAATGGCTACAGAATAATATTCATCACAGGATCACCACAAGCAAAGTACATCACCAAAAGTTACCATGTATGTCACACCTAAGGGGCTCACAGCAAAAAGTATTGTTGGCCAGGTAGGATGCTATCATACATATAATTAGTGTGTGATTCTAGCAGTATAACTACAATCACTGCAATAAATGTAAGATTGTGCATTGGGGGAATGTATTATAAACAAAAGAATCTAACTGCAGGGGTTGTACAATAAGAATGATATATTACACATGTCATAGGAATGTGCAACCTCATAACATACCACCCTATACAGCAGCAAACAACTGAAATAGTAACAATACACAAGGAATGCCAACAAAGCCACATCCCTGACATGGCACATACAAGTATTATGGGACATGCCTGATCCAGACTGTCACACATAAGGGAACATTATAATGCACAGGTGGGCACAACAATATAAGTTAGCCAGATGCAGAAATATTTGCAATTCAACAAAGCATCAATGACCGGCATTGCACAACAGCCATGGAACTTGCAGCATTGTTTTAGATATGGTAACATAGGTATAGATGTGTGTGTGTGTGTGTGTGTGTGTGTGTGTGTGTGTGTGTGTGTGTGTGTGTGTGTGTGTGAGTGTGTGTGTAAGCAGGCACATATGGATAGGCACACATGGGAAGTACACTTCAGCAATTGGATTTCAAAGGTGAATAGGTGAATATGGAAACAGATGTGCACATTGTGCTGAGGGTGAGCCATGTGCGGTACAAAGTAAAATACCACAAATATCACTGATATGTATGATTAGGTATATCTGTGCATGCAGTAATGGCAGACAACAATGGAATATATAATGGATAAATCAGTGACATTAGAATAAAGTAATATGCTAATGTCCATGCACATTGCAACAAGGAAAATAATGCTTGAAGGCCATGTGTAAGTCTTCTGAGAAGGGGTCTGCCTCTTCCCACTGGAGTTAATCTGCTCATGAGGGAAAGATGTGTAACACCTGGTTTGTACTATGGCACTGCTCTACCACTAAAATAACAAGGCTTTCAGCAGACTGCAAGACAGATACCAGACTATCAATCTATGCAGGCAATTCTGCCATGACCTTTCCATGTCTGTGCTCCTGACCTTCATGTAACACACAGCTGGTGTGCTATACAATCAGTAGCATAACCAAGTGTGTGCAGATCATTGCCATGATGTCTCCATGAATGGTCATGTGCCTGTAATAGTAAGTGTACAGTTTCTGACATGCATCCACACACATGAGCTAAATTCCCACATGAAGTCCAATGGACACTATTAATCTATTATGAGGCAGAATCACCATCACTACCAGACTCAGCTTGGGACATCAGGTCAGGGTCATTGACATGACTAATATCTGATGTCGCTACATCATCAGACTGGCCAGCCAAACTATCCTCCCAATCAGAGGCTATACCATAACCACATGATTGTCCCTTTCTGTGCCAGGCAATGTTGAAGCCAATGCAGTGTCCCATGCACCACTGGCTTCACATACCACCTTAGTATAAGTGGATGGGCTTGTGGAAGAAGTAGGATGTGGACATTCTAGAGGGTAAATGAGGCAGGATATAGCTAAAAGAATCTGACAAATATCTTACCATAATGACAAAGTATAGTGATATGTACTTAATGGGTTGAAGTGACCATGCGTATGGCAATGTCCCTAGAAAGCATTGAAAAGCTATATTAGTCACAAATCAAACAAATATAACAGCCATTGTAAAACCACACATACATGATGACATACCTGACATGTCCTTTTCTGAATGGTGGCAGATGAAATGCCACTGTGGTGTAAAAAGAGACATGTATACAGCAACTCAGTAGGGAGCACATACGCATTATCGTGTAACATTGAAACTGATGCATATAACAACACAAAGAAGAGATACACATAGTGGATACACATAAAGATCACAGTAAGACATAAGGATATTGTAGTATATTGGCTATATAGACTGGCTTACCAGGTCTGTCATCCTGGGATGAAGCTATCAACCATCTACACTGTGTTGAACCTGTCAGATAAAGGGAAACACAAGCAGCATGTGAGTACATCTCACTTTTAACATTGAACAGTGGCAGGCAAAGGATATACATCTGCCTGAGTACAGTGACATGTACCTAATAGATGACAATGTTAGCCAGATGTTGATGGCCCTGTGCAAGTGAGTAAAGCAACATTACAGATAAAGGTCACAGTGACACTTTAAGGTATCACAGTATAGCAACTATATGGATTGGCTTACCAGGTAAGTCATCCTTGAATGAAAGTATCAGCCATATATGTTGTGTTGAATCTATAAGTTAAAGTGGAACACAAACAAGTGAGTGCAACTCACTCTTAACATCAGAAAGTGCAGGCAAAGGATATACATTAGCCTTACTGAGCACTGTGACACATACCTGAACTGAGATGACATTGATCAGATGTTGATGACCCTATGCAAATGAGTAGAACATCAGTACAAGTGGCACATACACTGTCAGCTAAGCAGTGTATATTTAATAGAACATGCTAGCATTCTTACTGGGTCTTCTCTCAGCTGTGATGTTCAGGACTATATGATGTTGTTGTGCTCCTGTAACATGCATAAAAACAGATAAGACATGTGTGAATGAATGCCCATAAATGAGCTGTGAATTATGCTATTGTGTTTGTGAATGGTGGGCATAACTGCACGTCCTGGAACACCAACCTCAATTGCTCCCTTGGGAATGCGATGTTCCTGGCAGGTGTTATGGTGGGAAGCCAGGAATATCATCATTTTATCCAGGGGAGGTAAAGGTGGCCCACTACCAGTGGCATTTCTTTCCTTCTCAAAGTGGTGGGATCTGTTGGACAGAGGATTATTCCAGAGTAATGCTGACAACAGGCTTCCACTGGGTGGTTACCCACAGTGTTCACCATGATTGTTATGTTCCTCTGCAATTTATTCTTCCAAAATGTTTCACCCTTTCATCCTAGCAAATTTATGCCAAGTAGCCACAAGGCCACCAAAATGATTTAATTTTCCCTGTCAGAAAATTTATCATCTCTGCTTCTTTTAGAGTCGGAAAAGTTAACATCTCTGCTTCTTTTAGACATATGTAAAAAGGTGAGTTACACATATCAGCAAATATACATGTAGTGCCCCTATTGAGAGATCATTTAAATATATCAGTGTAATGCTCCTCATATACATTGTAATGTTATGCAAAATGATGAATGCCATGAGCACTGTCATCATGAACAGATAAGTGTACTAACCATACATGGCATGTAGCAATTGCTGAGTATTATCATGACATGTAAAGACTGCATGTGCAAATACTCCATTCCACATTTTAGGATATGTCATATATACCCAGAAGTGGGCTTAGAGTCCAGCTCTTTGGTAATATTGACAATCATGAGCCAGCCACATAAGCACTACACCACCCCTTGAGCAGAAACCACTCTGGTTTATCACAGATTTAGTCATATGAAGAGCCACCTATCACTCCCATGTCACCTTCAGTCACTGGAAATATCATGCCGATGTCAGTGAAGTCATTAATGAAGATCAGCACAATTGTGTCTTGTACCCAACTGTAACTAACATATGTGGCTGTATGTGCCAAACAGCGCCTCAGAACAATAATAGCATATGAACATGAACATCTTAGTTGTGATGGCTGGATGTGCAAACAACAACAAATTAAAAGGCTAACTCATCTGGATGCCCTCACAAATTCATTGAATGGCATAGCAGCTGCCATTGTAGAAGTAAGCATTAATGAATACCCACAAATCATACTTTGTACATATGATTTGTGGGCACTTCCATAAACCAACATTGTCTATAAACAGAACTATAGACTTAAAGGTGAAAATACATTCCCAGTGGATATGGGCAGAATCTGCTGTATCCGCAGTTCACCACTGCTCATAAGATTTGTATTTATATACCTGCATATGGTGAAAACCTCCTTGGCAATGATGGGTATGTATCCATATGCAGCCATATGGGGGAAGGCCAACTCTACCCTTCATGTAATTGACGTATTGATGTTCAAATGATTTATTATTGCAAACTACTTGCAATATGAGTCACAAGATATACACTGGACACTATGAGCATCATACAGTAATACTAAACACAGTAATTCACAAGAACAAAAAAAGCAGCTGACCCCATAGCACCGTATCTTATGGGTAATTTGTTACAATTTCGAAGTTTCAAAATTTCGATCTTATGGTCTCGACCATTTGCAGTTCAAAGTTTTGAAACTTTGCGTCTGTAAAGTAGATCCATATCTATATGTATATCTAATGTATATCTATATCTTATATATATATATATATATATATATATATATATATATATATATATATATATATATATATATAGATATACACTTATGCATACCAAACACTGGCAACTGGCATTACATATTTGTTAAAGGGCACAGGCTCAACATACATAAAGCTTATACAATCTGAAGGAAATTCATACAAATATAACCCACTACCAAAGCTCATTGTTATACATAGTCTTAGAATAAACAGAAATGTAAAAACATTTGACACATACATGCACTGTGAATAAAGATGGTGACTGATTTGCAATATTACATTACACATACATCAAAAGTACACTAGTCTGTGACAAACATTTTTATCTTTTACTTGTAGGTCAATAACTGAATTGTGCTGACATTGGCAAAGCCAACATTATGGAGGATAATTCACACAAGTCCTGACCAAGAACAAGAAATGGCAATCAATATATCATGACATTTAATACTTAAAGAATTCTTTTCTAAACATTGCACATCTAATACATCATCATACCTGGCATACTCACAAGGTATTACAACAAATTCTATCATAACTTCTACACACAAAAAAGTTTTATAACACAGGCTCACTTACACTTTCTGTTGATTTTGCAGCATGACACAAATTAAGAAATGTTATATAAACCATCATGTCCTAAAACACTCTAGAGTGTGTGTGACACCCCAGCACTAGCCCAGTAATCAATCCTCAATCCTCACCACTGGCAACAATGGGGGATGTACACACTGGGAGGATGACAAGTGCACACACAGTAAAGTACAATTTCCCTTAAGAGCACACAGAGACCACAGTCCATCTGGGGCTGGTTTCTCCTTCTTTCTCCAGATCCCCAATAAGACTCCCTACTGACACAGCTATAGAGTTGAGATCTCAACTGGGTGGCCTAGCCAAGACCTCCAGCGCCCTATCTGTCCAACCAGTGCTTCATGTCCCTGCCCAAGTAGCTGACATACACACTCTTTGAGATTTGTTTTATACACACCCATACACGCACACACACACACACACACACACACACACACACACACACACACACACACACACACACACACACACACACACACACACGCACACACACACGCACACACGCACGCACACACACACACACCTGGGAAAGGCTGGCACAGGTTTACTAGCTATGCCCCCTTCTGTCCAGACTATAAGGAAGTTTTCAATGCCACCAGCCACTACTTATCAGCTACTTTAAGGCCCTTAGCAAAGGGTGTCCAATCTTACTGTGTAATGTTACTATTAATCCAAATGGTAGTTTGACACAGAAAAAGGCTATTAGGAGTGGCCTGCACAGAGTCACCAAATAGATATGCAAGTACCCCAAGAGCTTAAATATGTCTCACAAATATCAGCCACAATGAAAGGTTTAATATATTTAATAATAAATAATAAAAGGATAAGAAAATACTCAGTAATCAATCACAGTTACTTCAGAGTTCAAAATCAGAGGAAATATTTAAAACAACATTGCAGGACAGTCCCATATAAATAAAGAAAAACATCTAAATTAAGCTCAGCTATATTCCTATATTGCTGTGTCCTAGTTAACTTACTTACAGAGCAGGCAGATGTGGTGAATGGGTTTTCCAGCTGATGTTGGTCAGGTTAAAGACAAATAAAATTCACAGTCTCTCTCTCTCTCTCTCAGAGAGTGCTTAAATTAATATCTCAGATATTGCTGCTGGGATCCTTGCAGCATAACATCACTTCTTGTCATCTGACTATCCCAGGTGAAACCACCCATGTGCAGCTGTTAGTATTTAGCATCTCTCTATGAAAACACATAGACCCTTTATCTTTTGGCAAATGGTGGAAGTCATAAAATAATTTACATTCCTCCACATTTAAAGGCAATACAAAAAACTTCTAGTTCTAGACAATATGTCTCCTGTTGCACTGAAACTGAAAGATAACATCTGTTTTATTACGTGGTTATAAAGTAATTTAAGTTTTCAGCTATTCTTCAGAAGTTAACTTCTTGTGCCTCAGTCCACATTGTTAAAATACATATACATCTAAACAGTTACAATAGTGTATATACATTTCTTCTCAGTTTCTTACAAAATATCTCTTCTGCATACATCTGTACAATATGATATACTGGCAGTATCTCCTTCTGTCACTCTTCTATATCATATTAATATTCAAATGACATATAATTATTTGCAAAATTCCAGATAGCTGGAGTGGCAGTATCTCCTTTTGTGACAGTGTGAACAAAAGAATTACAGTAACACATAAATATGTGTATGAAGACATGCAATACAGAGAATTATTTGAAAAATAAGTAATGCCTGTGAACAATCACTGACACACTCAGCATTTGCATCTCATCAGACTTGAACTCACATGCCAGGCCGGAATGCAGAGAGGTGTTTATAAATAAATGGCACCACAGAAAGAAGTATATTGGTGTCATCATGAAGAACACCCTTAAAGGGATTACATCAGTCTCAGGTCTATATTAGCATATCGAATGAACTAAATAGCGAAAGCTATTTAGTCGATCCAATACTGCCGAAATGGCAAAATAGTGAAGACACGGAACATCAAATTTTTTCCCAGGGAAAAAATTTGGTGGGCCATCTTTGGGACTTTGTCATTTCCTCTACTATGGTGTGATCTCGGAGGTGGTATATTTAAGTAGGGGGAGTGTGGGTGGGTGAAGCCCCCCACTTATCTTTGTGTTTAAGTGTTTTTATTTTTATTATTTTTGCGGAGCGGCAAATTTTTTCCCTGGGAAAAAATTTGCCCTTCCGTGTGTTCGATATTTTGTGGTTTAGACATTATTGGTACGATGAAATAGCGTTTGCTATTTTAATCGTACGATAATGTAATATAGATGCTCAGTCTCCTATTGTAATGGTTATGGATCCCTTAATGTTGAGTATGTGACCTTAAAAATGTGGCCCTCTGACTGTGCCATAATTACTTTTCTTGCTTAAGCCACTCCTGTCTGACAAAGTTATGCAATGGTCAGATGTTACCAGATTCAAACCCCTGTTGATCATATGACAAATTCCTCATATCTGTCTACTGATTGTATCTGCCACAAAAGATAGTAATGGAGTTTGTCACAATAACAGAAATCAACATGTCAAGCGTGAAATGGTGCTTGATGTTAAATTATACAATAAAACTTGGTCAAAGCGATGAATAGGGGGTAACAGTCCAATATCGGTGTTGCTTGACCAAGCCAATCTTTTCTGTCCACATTGTTTTGTACATATATAGTCCGAGATTCAAACCACACTCTACCCATTTAGATATGTCATACAAGTCAGTACTAACTGCATGTGCCACAAAAGGATTCACAACACAAGACTCTGAGAATACATGTTTCATTGCTATGAAATTGTTTATCCAACACAAAAATGAATATAAATTTCTCTATGCAGTGGTGTTTGTGTCATGTCACTACACTGACATAATTTTGTCCTTTACTGGAATTGAAAAAACACCTAGGTAAGTTCACAGGCAAATGGAATGTGTATGAATTACATGTGCTACAGTGGAAGTCATAAAACAACAGTGAGACTCCACCTATGTGAAGTCATCACATCATACGACTGTATTGCAAACCAGTAGTTTGAGGTAAAAGGAGGCCCATCCCCTTGTAATTGTACACATTACAACTGTGGTGGATGTCATTCATAAATAGCAGTATGCTGACACACAATCATTATAGCCACTCACTCTGGGTTTTGAACACATACCTATGTGACCACAGAGGCTACATAACATTTAAATACTGAATATGCCATGGTAGAAGTCTTACTACAACTGTGAGAAAGATGTATGTGCATTTAAAAGGAGTACATCATTCTATTGCTGTAAAGCAGAAGTGTGCTTTTAATTTGGTTAAAACAGTGGGGCAATCTGCCTCATTGTCACACACTATTGCATATGGCTGCATATACCCAAACACATGTGATGCATAATGCAGTCATCACTGTGACAGTAGAATCCCAATCCTGTATAACATGTAGATAAAATGTATCTGAACCCAAGGCTTATTAAGGAAACAACATACAGAACATTGTCTCAGTTCCTTATGCCAGAGGAGAAGGATTACTGCTAATATTACAAATGGACGATTTTATCAAATGGCAATATTATTGTTAAAGCATTTGTCTGTGTAAAATGGACAGAAATTCTTGTAAGATGAATCTCTAGCTGTACATGTACACAACAGAAAAGTGGGTAACATTATTTCCAACATTCACAGTGATAATCACATAACTGAGTGTGAGGAGTAATGGCTGCATTACAACTGTCTGTCTAACTAACATTACAAGCTAGAGAACACTGCATGAATTACAAGTGTCACATGAGATGCTGTTTAACAACTGTAATTGTGGACATTTGAAGAGATGACATCATCATTGTTTACTAAGGTGACATTTCTACTAAACAAGAAAGGAAGTGGTGGAAGAGCACAACAACAGTGTACAGCTACAAATCAGATATGTCTCTGAAGCTTTTTCTACATAGCACATAACTAAAACACACAGTGACAGTATTCAGATACTGCTAGATTCAAACCACCTACCTATCTATTTATACAATATAGACAGCACAGAATCAATTGCAAAGCAGACTTCAGTCTTCACAGGGAGAGACTATACTTTTGACAAGACGACCTCATCAGTGTGTTGCAAGGAAGATATTTGTGTTAAAAGTGTGAGGGAGCGCTTTCCCAATGTAAATGCTTCTTCTGAGTGGGCCTGGACACAGCAAATCATTTGTTGAAGCTATACTTACCTGCCACTAGATCTAAGCACACAAGTTCATCACTGTGGGATTCAAACCAATTACTTATCTATTTACACATTCTAGAGAACACAGAAGCAATCCCAAAAGCCATAGGAGAAGTCAGACTTTAAATGTGAGAAAATGCACACTTGTAAGGATTATCAAATCAGTGTTTTGCAGAAAAGCTAATGTACATCAGAGATCTGAGTGAAAAGGCCTGTGTTTTGATGTGCAAAATAATACCAATGTGCTGATTCCCAAGCAATCACATAATGCTTGCATAATTTATCTGTTCTGTTACTCATGTACATTACATTACTGTGAGTGACATGTACCAGTGTATCAGTATGGTATATGGATGGCAATCACAATTGTGAAACAGCGGCTTGACAACCAAACATTCATGTTCTGCTTGAGATGACAAGTAATCATTTATTATATGATTTTCACTTGTATTTTCTCATGACTGGAAAATGTGCAGTATAAGTACAAACTACAGACAGGACAAAAATTTGACAGTGCACTGCTGAATACTGCTGAGAAAATATATGGACAAGGTTCCATATCATTGTACATCATTCCCAAGTATAACCATTGACATAACTTTGCAGAACGATGTGCTCAGGCAACATCACACTGAAATGCAGATATGCTGAATTGCAAACACTCCAGTAACACATACAGAAGTTGCGTAATCCAGTAACATATTTTTTCTTAAAACTTTTTCTCCATGAAACTCAATGCTGACAATCTCATTTACGCAATTGATGGCAAAGTATTACCACATGCATAATCATACATTGAGGTGTTTAACTTAGATTTGGAATTATCAGTATTTTATGTTGCCCTGTGGCAACCTCTGCACAAATATGGAGTATAGACACACAAATCATTAACAATGTGATGAAATCCAAAACAGATATGTGTTGTGTTAATGTTTCATGTGTTATGATTTGGATCAAGAGGTGGGAAAACAGTGAAAACATAAGAAGGACAAAAGGAGGATAGTTTGGGTTAATATATGTAGCACACAGTTGCATACATACTAGTAATATGGAAAAATATTACATAATTGTATGGCATACTTCTGGATTCAAACCCTTGATAGTATGAAAATAAAAGTGTACAGACTGAAGGATTATCTCAGCTTACCACATAAGAATTCACAATCACACATTTGAAGTGACTGCAACAGACTGAAGCAAGGCAGAATGTAGGCATCAGATTTCATCACAGGGATGATAATTGTAAAATCCTATAAGGTGTATATTAAAACAAGGACCTTAATAAGTATATTACAGTAACTGTCTCACAATACTAAGACCAGTCTGTATTTTTATAACACAGTGAGACTAAGAAAATTTGTGTAACATGAACTGTGCTAATGTAGTTGAAATTAAAATCTTCAACATTTGCAATAAGATATGAAATGCCATTTAATGGCATTCAGCATTGGTACACAATGGCAATCTCTGTGCAAAAGCTGAGAACAAAACATGGGGAATGAAATCTGAAGACAAGGTTAGAGACAGAGGAATGGTTTTGCTTATGGACCTTTTCTGCACATGTTTGTGTTGTGTTACTCATGTTTGTCATCATAACTATTGTGTCATGACGTGTATAAGAAAGTGTTCACAATAGGAGGCAAGCAGCTTAATACAGCAGCAAAATAACAGTGTTTTAATAAAAGATGTTCATTGGTTCATCAGTTCATAGATGCATACTAGGCTAATGGCCCTGGAGCATTTACAAGCCTAGCCCATAGAAGTGCCCTGGCATTGTGCCACCCGTCATTTGTTCCCAGTGCCTTTATCAAGTAGAGCCACTGTAGTGATCCCCAGGGGTGAACTTTCTATTTCCCATCCACTTATCAAGATTTCTCTTGATGTGAGCCAGTGAGGTGCTCTGCTTGACATGTATGGGTAGTCTGTTCCAGAGCATGGACAGTCTATGGGTTATGAACCTGTCCCTCCAGCATGTTCTGTTGATTGTGGTAATGAGGTTGAGGTCTCTGGAGTTTATGGTTCAGAGGGATTGGGATTTCTTTAGATGTAGCATTTCTAACAGAGCTAGGTCAGATATGGCTTTGTAAGTCAAGCAAAGATCCCCTCGTAGTAGATGATATGAGATATAGAGAATAGCTGGAGTTGTTTGAGTCTGTCCATGTAGGACATGTGCTTAAGGCCTAGGATTGTCTCCGTGAGGTACTTTTGTGGCCTCTCCAGCTGTTGCAGGTGTCTAGTGAGGTACATCCAAAATGGGGGATTATACTCTATGATTGGTCTAATGAGGGAAGAGTAGTGACCTCTTTTTTCCTGGATGCAAAACCCTTGTTAATGAGATGTGCCACACAGGACTTTCTGACCACAGTGGCAATGTGGTGGTCGAAAGAGAGGTTGCTGTCAACCTGTGTCCCCAGATCTCTTATAATGACTTCAGTGTTCAGTGGGCACCCATCAATGTGGTAATTAGTGGGAAATGAGTTTTTCCCAAAGGGAATGGCGACGGATTTTTTGGCATAAAGATTAAGGCCATGGTTTCAATACCAGTCGTTGGTCTCAGTGAGGCCTTTCTGTAGGATGTTTGCATCACTTGGGGAGTTAATAATGGCTCCCAGCTTGCAGTTGTCTGCAAACTTGGCCAGTCAGAGTCCCTCCGTGTTGGCCTGGACTTCTGAGAAGTAGATGCCAAACAGGAGAGGACCCAGGACCAATCCCTGTGGGACTCCACTTATGATTGGTCAGCATTCTGACTTGGAGTCTGCTACTTTCACACTCTGGGTTCTATCTATGAGCCAGTTTGCAACCCACCTAATGATATAGGGGTTGAAGCCTAGTTTGGTGAGTTTATCAATAATTCCTGAGAGAGGAATGGTATCAAAGGCCTTGGCCAGAATGAGGTAGGCTGTATGAACTGTCTTACCTTCATCCACAGCTTTGGTGATTGACTCAGAGAAGCCAACCAGTTTAAGCAGGCATGATCTACCTTTCACAAAATCAGACTGCATGGGCTCTAGAGTTTGGATATTCCTTATATCCTTGTTAATTAGGTCCATGATGATGTGCTCCATAGCTTTACATATCAGACTCGTCAGGCTAATGGGGCAATAATTTCCAGGGTCTGTAGTTGCTCCTCCTTTATGGAGAGGGATGACTGTAGCAGTGTGCCATTTGGTATGGACAAAGCCTAAGGTGAGGCTGTGAGTGAACAGGGCACACAGATGTGGTGCCATTTCACATTGTAATTCATGTAGAATACAGCCAGGGATGTTGTCAGGTCTCATGGAAGCTGCATTCTTGGCCTTGAACAATGCAGCTTTAAACTGTGCTGCAGTAATTCTGGGTTCATGGCATTCTTCTGGTTTTGAGATTGGTCCTTTAGGAGAGAAGAGAGGGGTAAAGTTGGCACTGAATCTGTCATCCAGTATGTTGGCAATATCTGTTGGCTCAGTATAGGGGATACCAGTCTGCAGTAACTCAGAGAAAATCTGGGTATTGCCATGGAGATTCTTGATATAACTATAGAAGGCTTTGTAGTTGTGCCTTCATAGTTGGCTTTGGAGGTTTTGATGAGGGATCTCAACTTTTTGTTGAGGCTATTAAGAGAATTTTTCCAGTCTTGGGACTTCACCTTTTTCTGCGACAGTTTCTTCCTTCTGTTGGAGAGTTTATTAATGGCAGAGGACCACCAAATTTGCTTTCTTTTTTAGAGGAGAGTGCCTTGGTTCTGTTGGGTACGGCTAGTTCCATGCATTTATGTATGTGTTTGTACAGTGCATTGGTGTATGATTTGGCAGTCATGCATCTATTTTCCATTGGCATGGCTGCCGTGAAAATAACTACTTATGTTTTTAGGAGTCCAAAGTTAGCTGTGGAGAATTTTTTTATGCTCTATACCTTTGCGGGGTGTGTGGGTGAGATGTGAATTTCCATGGTGATTAGTTTGTGGTCGGATATAACCAGGAAGGAATTGACTATTGGTGTAGAGCAACGGTTGCCCGTGTTAGCAATAACCAGGTCAAGGATGTTGTTCCTCTACTGGGGGTAAGAATGAGGTGGTTCAGGGCACTGGAACTGATGAATTCCAGGACACGTTGGGCCAGTGCATTGGTGCATGAGTAGTTTTCCCAGTTGATGGAGGATTAGTTGAAGTCACCTAGTATGAGAGTGTTGGGTTGGATCATAATAGTTTCCATGGTGCTTAGGAATGTGGAGTGAAAGTCTTGGGACATGGTTGGGAACATATAGCAGGCTATAACCTGAATCTCTGTCTTACTCAATGTTAGTTGTACCTGAAGTATCTCAGATGAGTTATTCTGAGCTACAAGTCTGGAGGTGTGCATATCCTTTATGAATATGTAGACACCACTGCCTTTGGAGCTTTGGTCCATGTTCTGGGGCCGAAAGGTGTTGAATGAGTTATAGCCTGGTATTGCATGGGTGCTTTCTGCTGCTTTAAAGCATGTCTCTGTTACAGCACAAATGTTGATGTTCTCCATTTTGAGGAGTGCTTTGAGTGAGTGCATCTTAAGATTTAGACTTCTAGCATTGAACAGCATGACCCTCAAAACTCGAAACACAAACCAACTTGTTAATAAGTTAATAAAAGTGGGTGTTTTGTTTCAGTACGAGCGAGTAGCATGACCCTCAGATTGCATTTATTTATAGCTGTTACAGTGGTAATTTGATCTTTGGAACACCACCTAAAAAGGCACTATAGGGGTGGAAAGAGCCTTAGCCAGCACCCGGAAACCCAGGGGTGATAGATGCAGGCCATCTCTGGCAAAGCATCGATGTCTGTCAATCATGTCATCCCAAGCAGACAAATAGTGGATCCCCTTAGAATGACACCAGAAACTTAGCCAATTGTTGAAGTCAATCATTTTCTGTTTGTACTGCAGTATCATTCTGGGCGATGGTAGGATGCTGCTCATGGTTAGGGTCATACCTGCCTGGGCCACATAATCCAAGAGCTCCACCATGTCTTTTTCATGTAGTCCAGGGAGGTGCACCTCAGGTCAGTCACACCCACATGGACAATGACAGAGTCATACTTGTACTTGTTGTGGAGTGACCTGAGTTCATGTGTTATGTGTCGGATTCTGGCACCTGATAGCTGACTGTTACCTTCTCCTTATTCATCCTAGTGAGTAGGACATTAGTGTGCCTCAATATTGAGTCACCTATGATTATTGTACTGAGCAAGCTATTTTTCCTTAGCGGCTTAGGTTGAGGGGCACACTGTGTAGGTGAGCTATGTGTCTTGTGGTTTGTGCTGTGTTATGGTGGTTGAGTGCATTTCTGCCTTGGAGGTCTCTGCTGTTTGGGCAGATTTCTATTGAAAGCCTCCACGAAAGTGAGTGTGTGGTTTGTGTTTTTATGTGAGGGCTGTGATGGTGGGTGTTCTGGAGGGGCTATGTTTTCCATGTGGTGTGGTTCAGGTGCTGAACTTCTCCTCTTGACCAGCTATTTTGGTCTTGACTGGAGAGTGCATGGCTCCCAATTTAGGGATATAAGCGCATCTCTCACAAGTCTGAGTGTTGGGAAGTAAGAGGAGAGGGTTGTCCGTGCACATGAGGCAGTTGCTACACTGCCTCAGAATACCCAAGTTTACCAGATTAATAGGAGAAACCATAGGAAACTGATCTTTAGACATGCCAGGAGGGATGGTCATCATTACCAAGTATTGGAGCCATTTCCTTATAGAACATCCAGTGCTGATAGCACTTATGTGTGTTACAATAATTGCTGCAAAAAGCCTGATGATGTGCTAGGTAAATAAGCTAATTAAATTGCAAGAGAGAAGAGATCTAGCAAGATCTAAGGAAAAATTAAAGAGCAGACTTTCTGGCACCGGTAGTATATTTCAAATGCAGTGCTAGCTAGCACACTTGAGTGTGTAGCAATATCAAAGCAAATACAGTTAAAATAAATGCAGTTAAATGAAGAAAATGACTTAAATTAAGTGCAGAAACCAGTATAATCAGAAAAAATCAAAACGGAGGCACTTAAAAGTCTCTTTTTCCTTTCTGTTGCTCTTGTAGTCTGCAGGACACCCAAACAGGATCCATGGAGCTTAAACAAATACAAACCCATGCAAACAAGGGCTTTAAAACCTGGTTGAAAGGGAAAGAAAACTGCCTAAATGGCCAATAATGTACAATTTCAGAGCCAGAAAACACTCCTCTTGTGGTAGATAGGCTAACTAGTGCTTACCACTCTCACTAATAAGCTGGAAGGCTTCATTCTAACACAGAAAGGTCTGGGGAACTGAGAAACTTGCAAAACAGCAAATCTGTATCTGGACTACTCTAGTAACAGGAAAGGTGGAAAACAAGCTTAGAACTTTTTTTGCTTGCTTTTTTGCAGAAAAAACAATTAACTTGTAGCTGGAATACCTCAAAAAGGGTTTAAAACCATGCAGCTGAAGCTCTGGATGTAGACTATGCTATGCAAATTTAAGGTTAATAACTCAGTAAGAAAAAACTCACAATGAAGCACAGATTAATCACTTGTAATCAAAAGAATAACACTTGCAGTATGATAAAATACAATTAAACAGCAGTGAAAAGCAGTAAAATGCAGTTAAACAGTAATGAATTGCAGTAGATAGCAATGAAGTATAGCTAATCAGTAGACTGCTTTGAAATAATAGCTCACAAAACACAACAGTTACATAATACAAATTCAATAACACTTTCACACATTTCTGGATTCGAACCTTCACAATATTCAATAAGTAATCTAATGACATGGGCACATCTGTAGCAAATAGCTATGCTAATATAGTGTTGGCTAGTTGGGAAGAATACACTCCCCGGGTTTCATGAAGCTTGCGCCAGGCGCAGGCGTAGCGTCGGCGATCTAATGCCAAATATGGCCACCGAGCGATTTAGGTACGAGCTGTTTCCACGTGCACTACCAGAGTACGCCACAGCTGCGCAGCTCCTGGTGCATGTATGCTAATTACCCCATGCGCAGCAGTGCAGCATGAAAATGAAGGTATATTGCGATTCATGAAGTGGTGCAGGCGTAGCATAAGCATGTAGAAATGTAAACCAAAAAAAACGTTTACATTTTTTCAAACATAAAATCGGAGCCATGACAGCGGACCAAACTTACGTATTATAATGTTAATATATGCCAATGGCTAAATATATAGCCAATGGCATAAAAAAATGCACAAAACATGAAAAATAACATTTAATGTCATGGCCACACTAACGCAAAGTAAAATCGCAGTTCATCGGTGCGCAAACAGGATCACAATGAAAATATATTTATATGTAATAAAACTGCAATGTAACACATTTCATGAATTCCCCATAACAGTCTATGGCACGCATGCTACACCACAACCATGGCGCAAGGGTTGCTAAGGGTCTGTGACAGTGTTCTGTATGGTAGCTAGGAATTAGTAGTTAATGCCATGCAAATGAGTCAAGTAATACTGAATCACAAAATCCCCACCGGCGTAAGGATGTACCTCACAGCGTAGTGGCACAACATTGAGGTGTGGCCTGGAGATAAGCATGACATCAAGAGGGGGGTGCACCACCTTAGCTGTAAGCACATTAGAGCATTGCTAATCTGGGTTGCCTGTTGCTAAGCAAAGCCGCAGGCTAGGGGTGTGGAAGTAGCCATAGCTTTGCTTAGCTGAGAGCACACAAGGTAACTGAAAGTGCATGTGAACGTGGATGAAAAACGCACTAGAAACCCGATAAATGGCTGTGCGCGATGCGCACCACAGCTGAAACAGGAAGGATATGGGAAGACAATAAGGAAATGCTGCAGCCTGGTAATTGGAGTACAAATGAGTAATTAACACCTAGGAACTCACAGTGGGCCATTGACAACAGCTAACAAGGCTGCTAGCAGCTACCTGCAGAACAGGAAAGGGAAGGTACCGTACTGCAAAGAAAAGAAAACTGTCACAGCAGAACAAAGCAAACTTGCAGTAGATCAGCTACAGAACACATTTCGCTACACAATCCTGGGTTGGGAAAGTACAAAACAAGAAAGCAGGCAGCTGGATGCATGCCTGACAATGGGAGGGGAATCGGGTTGAAAAGTGAAGTAAAGGGCAATAGATGAATCATGGCAGCCAAGCGTAAGTCAACACCAAAGGCCCCACAATAGCAGTACCTGCTGTAAAACCCATAATTAAGATACCCTGCAGCTGGAATTGCACATACACACCCAATTACACCAGCAGCATCCATTGCACAATAGTATAAAGTGTGAAAGCCCCACACACACACTTGTGTATTCCCAGACACTCTGCACCATTGGTGTATACAGATGGGGAACTTTTAATATGTACATGTTAGGGGCTGCCATAGCTTTGATTCACCAGCATGTGTTGGAGACTGACGGTGGTGTGGAGGATGATGCTGTCAACCATCTCAGGCAGTGGAGGAGGAGAAGAGTGTTCAGACCCAGGGTAACCTGCCAGGGGCCACATGATCTGGAGATAGTAGAGTGTTACAGGGTGGACAGGGACACCATACAGCAACTTGTTGAGCTGCGCTGGCCATGCCTCAGAGCCAGAAATACCAGAGGGGAACCCATCCCAGTGGACACGAAGGTATGTGTAAGCTTGAGAATACTAGCCACAGGTACATTTCAAAGGCAAACTGGGGGATATCATGGAGATCTCACAGGCATCAGCATCCAGGGTACTCCACCAGTTCCTGGATGCCATGTTACCACATGCCAATGAACACATATACTTCCCCTGAAAGCAGGAGGAGTTTGCCAGCAATATGCGTTTCTTCCACTGAGCCATAATGAGGCACACGCAGAAACCAGAATCATCATAGAGTATGTGTTTGGGATGCTGAAATCATGGTTCCGTTGCTTGGACATATCTGATGGAGCCTTGCAGTACTCTCCAGGCACGTGTGCCCACATCTTCATAGTATGTGCCATGCTACACAATATGATGCTGCAGAAACAGCTGCAGCAGGGACAGAATGATGAAAGCCCTCACAGCCCACCACCATTGCCAAGGGCCCCACAGGCTCAGAGGGACTCAGACCATGAACACCCTGTGCCAGCCCCAGTAGGCAGAAGGAGGCGTGCTCAGTATGCCCATGCCTTGGCAAAGAGGGAACGTATAGCACACACACTGACAGTGTAGGCACCTATGGACTGACACCCTTCTCCACCTGCACACACAGCAAACATGGATGGCACACACACACGACCACCTGTACATTGTCATGTATAGGTGGTCTACTGTGTGCATCCTACATAGGCAGCCCTCAAGTATTGTACACACAACTGCCATTGGCACAAGGTAAGTCAATACCTGAACAGTAAATTAAGCTATCAGCATGTGTCGATACTGTATGTATAGGTTCATAGGTACATGCCTAACTGCCCAAGGCCATTCATAAGCATAGCCAAAATGTGTCTGTTGTCACCACCCCATTGATTAACTAACTATCTCTCTGTGGAGCAGAGCCAATTGCAGGATCCCTGGGGTGTATCCACTGTTCCCCACCCACTCTGCAAGGATTCTCTGGAGTATTAGGGAGGGGGTTCATATAATGTAATCAGGGATGTAGTTCCAAATCATGGGGAGTACTTGTGACAGGAATCTGTCACTCCAGCATCTTCCAGTTATTGTTGTGGCAAGGTGTAGCTCATTACAGTGCGTGGCTCACTGTGACCTGGATTCCCATAGGTGGAGCATATCCATTAAACCTGACTTGGACACGGTTTTGTTGGCCAGCAAATATCATCGCAGAGTAAATGAGATGCCACTGAGTAATGCAAGAGTTTGCGCAGTCTGGCAGCATAGGACACATGTCTGAGGGCATAATCCTTCTATGCGAAATACATTTGTGGCCCTTCCAGCTGTCAGATGTTTCTTCTGAGGTACATCCAAAATGGGTTATCATACTCGATGATGGGATTGATGACTGATGAGTAAAGGGGCACAATAACCTATGTCTGTTTAGATTTGAACCCTTAAGTAATCAGATGACCTACAAAGATGGATGTCCTTACTACTTTGCACATATGACTGTCAAAGGAGAGATCACTATGTAATGTAGTCCCCACATACCCATTACATCATCTGAATTATAGTGTCTGACACTCATGTGTTAATATGTGTGTGTGTAGTTTCCCAAAATGGAATGGCCATGCAGTATGTGGCCTTTAGCTGGAGGCCATCACTCTGACACCCTGTGTTGGTCTATGTGAGGCCCCTTGAAGGACATCTGTGACAGCTGGACTGTCAGTTATGGCTCCCAGTCTGCAGTAATCACCAAACACGGCCTGCTGTAGTCCACCTGTGTTAGCCTGTACCTCTGAGAAGTATATGGCAAACAGTAGGGGTCCCAGGACTGAGTCCTGTGGGACACCAGTTGTGATTGGTCAAGAGTTGGACCTGGAGGCTGCTAGGCTTACCATGTGGGTTGTGTGTGTAAGACTGTTGGCAAACCAACCTGTGATGTATGGGTGTATGTACTGGCTGCTGAGTGTATCAATAATACCTGAGTGGGGAATGGTGTCAAACCCCTTGGCGAGGTCCAGGTAGTATGTGTGAACTACCACACCCCACACCTAAAGTCTAGGTGACTGTAAGATGTCAAACTGGTTCAGTAGGCATAATCTGCACTCAATCAAGCTGACCTGGGTTGGGTCAAGTGTCTGGAGGTTATCATTGTCTATGTTAATGAGTGTCACCACCTTGATGGAGTGGAATAGCTGTTGCCATGCACCAGTGAATGGCCATGTAGCCTGTGTAGAGGCTGATGTTGAATTACTATATTAGGTAGGGGGTCACTTTGTCTTGTAGTGTCTACAGGATGCAACCTGGGACACTATCTGCCTCCACTGACACTCTGTCATGCCATTTGAAAGGGCCATTACCACCTGTATGTTTCAGATGTGTGGGATACTGTACGTTTTGGGTATTGTTGTGGGCCCAGTAGGGGGTGAAGCTTGCTCCAAATGTATCATCAAGTGTGTTGGTGATATCAGTAGGATCAGTATATTCAGTGCAATATTGCACAAGCACAGTGCAAATCCGTGTGTTACTGCTAGCTTCCATGACATAGCCAAAGAAGCCTTTGTGGTCATATTCTGAATCCATGCCTATTTACCTGTGGATGTTAGCCTTGGATGATTACATGAGTAACATAAGTATCTTGCTAATACTGGTCATGGACGTCTGCATGTCTTGGGATTTGCTGTTGTTCTGGACTACTGTCCTACTTCTGTTGTATAGCCTGTATAATGCAGGGGTTGAGCAGACTGGTGTCCTTGTGTAGGAGTAGTAAGTCTTGGTTTACCATTGATGGCACGACCCATATATCTTTGTAGGTGCTTATAGAGTGCATTGGTAATTCTGTCTGTATCTTGAGCAGTGTAATCCCTGAGCTTGGGGGCTGTGAACCCTCCCACCTCTGTCATTAGTACTGTGAATTTAGCTGTAGGAAGGGTATTCACTGTGTGTTCCTTGGGTGGGGGAGATGGTTGGGAGTGGAAATCATCAGGGAATAGTTCATGGTCAGATCTAAACAGTGACTGGTTTACCTCTGCTTTAGTGCACCTGTTGCACATGTCAGTGATTACCACTTCTAGTATGTTTTCACCTCTCGTTAGTCCATTTACCAACTGATACAGGCCATAAGAGGTGATAAGTCCCAGGAAGTGCTGAGCCTGGAAGTGAATACTTGAGTAGGTTATCCAGTTAAGTGTAGGGTAGCCGACATTGACCAATAAAAGGGTGTCTGGTAGGACTGTAATGTTTACCACTGTCTCCAGATAGTTGTAGTGATGCTCCTTGTTCATGGAGGGTTATCTGTAGCAGCTCACAGTTTGCATTGCAGTCGTGGCTGATGTTAGCTGCACATGGATGATCACAGAGGTATCATGCTGCCCCACTAACTTGGAGGTGTAGTTATCCCCGATGAATATGGATACACCCTCTCCATGTCTGTGCCAGTCCATGTTCAGTGGCTGAAATGTGTGTTATGGGTTGTAGTCTAGTAGTGCCGGTGTGCTCACAGGAGCCTTATACAGGTCCCAGTCACAGAACAGATGTTGATGTTGTCCATACTGAGGGGTGCTGTGAGTGTGTGCATGTTGTGAGTACTAACCCTAGTGTTGAGTAGACTAACCGTCATTGGTTCCGCTATTTTGCAATTCATGGAGGTGAGATTCACCTCTGATACCTGCCTAAAAATGGCACCATGGGGGCGCCAATAGCTTTGCCCAGCATTCCAAAGTCTTAGGCTGACACATGCAAGTTGGTATGGCATTGTTGCAGGCATGTATCCCATCTGTGCTTCTGTCCCATCTTTCCTGTAGGTAACCTACTGGTAAGCAATACAATGCCTGAAACCTATACATGTCCATTAGCTTCCAAGATGTTTTTTGGAGTGATTATGTATCAGTAGTCTGTATGCTATTGCTGTACTTAATTGTTGTCTGACTACATGGTGAATTTACACTGTATATTGTGATCAGAAAACACTGTATAATCACATATGATGTTGGAGATGGCCTGCACTGTAGAGGTTCACAGACAGGTAGTAGGCTATCTGCCCAAGGGCATTTAGAAGCATAGCTACAGTGTGGTGGCTTTACCTGCACCATTGATGAAGTAACTGAGCCTCTGTCAAGCATAGCCAATGAAGTGATTCCAGGCAGAGTTGCTGGAAGCTGTTGAAGACTGGGGTGCTGTAGGGTGAGAGGGACACATAGTGATCTCAAAAGGGCATGTTAACATGATAATCCAACAGCATTCAATTTCCCCAACAGGTCTTACAGCTGTAAAACTGGAGTGGCTCCCCCACACCCTGGCTGTATGTTTCTAGGACACATGATCCCAGGGATGTATATACTGTTGGCCAGTCACACATCAAGGTTTCCCCTGAAGTGTGTCAGTGAGTGGCTATGCCAAATGTAGTTAGGATGTAAATGTATAGTCTCTCAATTCATGTGTCATGTCAGTATTTCGAGAAGCTCACTGGGTGTAGGTGGCTCTGCCTGTTGTGCAGCCAAGCTTACACATAGGATTCATGGACATAGGAAATCGGCAGAAGGAATGTTAATGCCAAAAGTGTAATGGCTACAGCATTTGCATAATATCTGTGCAGTCCTGGTTCAAATCCCTCTAAAGTCAGAGATGATTTACATGTTACATAGTATACCTTAACCACAGCTTGCATATATAGGTAGTATTCCACAGAATAATAAACATTTGGAACACACAACTGCCGAAATGTGCGTTAATCACCCTTGCACTACCAGTGCCTGCTCTGAGAGGTAAAATGAACACTGCCAGGATTAGAACATGCAAGCATGTACTCAATCTTCACCATAACCTACCACTAAGCTACCTGAGATGTACCAATAGCAGTAGTGTATTCTGACAGGTTAAAACACAGAAGGGAGGAATGTGTGGAAATAGGACAAACCGCCATGTACCCAATGAAAGTTGCATGCTATATGCCATGCACCCAATGAAAGTTTTATGCTATATATATATATATATATATATATATATTTTATATATATATATATATATATATATATATATATATATATATATATTTATATATATATATATATATATATATATATATATATATATATATATATATATATGGTTCCCCTTCAGTGCACCGATATGCTAGAAGGCCAACACTCTACAGAAGGAGACGAGAAGACCGACGATGCAGATGATCGACAAGGTGAGATCCCGAAAGACGAAACACCGACATGGGAAACATGTGAGCGCGACTCGGTAAGTGTGCGATAGTGAGGGATTTAGTGTTAGGGAGCGAACAGGTAAGTGTGCGATAGTGAGGGACTGTAGTTTTAGGGGCGGATTAAGTGAGTTAGGGTTAGGGTGTGGGTAGGGTGAGTGTGCGATAGTGACGGACTATATGTTTAAGGGTGGGTTAAGTGAGTTAGGGTTAGGGTGCAGGTAGGGTATGTGTGCGATAGTGATGGACTGTAGGTTTAGGGGTGGGTTAAGTGAGTTAGGTTTAGGCTGCAGGTAGGGTAAGTGTGCGGTTGTGTCGGACCTTAGGGTTAGGGTTTGGGTTAAGGTTAGTGCATGTATAGTTGTGTGTAATGTGTAATTTACGTTTTGTGTGTCGATGTTTTGGGTGTTGGTGTTATGGTGTTCGGTTTTGTGAGTTGTCGGTATTGTGTGTTGTCGGTCTTTTGGTGTCGGTGTTTTGGGTGTCGGCTTTGTGGCATGTCGGTGTAGTGAAGGGGATCCATATATATATATATATATATATATATATATATATATATATATATATATATATATAGATATATATGTATATATATATATCAACATTATATATAGAGAGAGAGAGATATATGTCGATATATGGGGATATACATATATATGTAGATATATAGATAGGTTAACAACATCTACATGACCATGGAGGTACATATAAATGGGATACCTACCAAATACCGAATGCTTGACATACCGATGTGCGTAATCACGAGGCTTAAAGACCGAAAGACCACAGTACCAAAACACCAGAAGCGCGAGGTTTAAAATCCCGATGTTAAGGGACATTCAGTTAGTGCTTCTGGTGTTGCAGTTCAGGTAGGTTACTGTAAGTGTGTTTCTGAGGGCTGTAGTGTGTGTTCTGAGTGGTGTGCTGTGTGTTCCTCGGGGACTGTAATGTGTGGGTGTGGGTTTGCTTTGTGCGTCTGTTTGTGCGATCTTGGAGGTAGAATATTAAAGTAGGGGGGTGGGGGGTGCAGCCATCCACATGTGGGGTGTAGGGGGGCTTGCCCACCTGCTCATACATAGTGTATGATGGTATGTTTGGATGTGGTGGGTTGCAGTGTGTCTGTGTGTGCGTGTTCCATGTTTATGTTACTTTCGCGAGTTTGACTGTCGCTGTTGGTAATATGGGATATGGGAGTCTGGGCCTGGTACTGTGGGTGTTGGAATTGTGTGCGTTCGGGATTCCATAGGTATCCTGTATACAGCGGTTGAAGTGTTCATATATGAGTATAACATGGACCATCGCAATCACACATTCCGCCACGACCAAACTTTATGAACAAAGGATATGGAGAGTATATGCCTATACACTATTACAAATATGTGCTATGGACATGAGCCAAAGATAGGGTTACCATCTGTCCCACTTTGCGAGGTACAGTCCCTCTTTGGGCGTTGTGTCCTGACCAAAAATATTAAACGTGGCAAATGTCCTGAGATTGTAGGACATAATTATGTCCCATATGTAATATAATAGTTGGATACAATAGTTATTTCTGTATCTAAAATACCTACATGTTACAAGAAACAGGATAAGCAACTAAACTGCTAAAAGAATAAGCTTATATTTAGGCAAAAAAGGAAAGTTCTATCCTTTGTACTGACCGTGGGTTTGTGTTGGCCTGTAAAATCTGATGTGTGTCCCGAAAATGTCCCACTATGGCCATTTGAAAAGGTGGCAACCCTAGACAAAGAGGGTCAGTCACCAACACAACTCCAATGACTGCAAATACCTATGACAGAAATACACAGACAGCTTTCATGTAGCAACACTGTATTACATTCTGATGTATTGCCGAAAGGATTCAAGGACTAACATCACCTGCATGCTATACAGGAACCAATTAACAGTGCCTTAATGAATCAGCCTGCAATTACTATAGTATTAGTCCACTAAAGGATAGGTGTTCAAATAGGGAAGGAACCCTCACACACGTATCGATTGTGTATAAAAGCAGTTCCTATACACCTGCATCTGCTATGTACACCCACCAACATCTCCCCCACACCCAAACCAATTACAGTACAAACTGTAATAACATCACAAATCATTCACTCACTGTAAGACATCTGCAGCAGCCTTAACATACCTTGTCAGAGACACACTAACATGGCCCTATGTAAAATAGTTGCTGTTATACAATGGAACAGCGGCTGATGTTACAGGGTTTGTTTGCACTAATCTCATTTTAGAGGGTTGTGTGTACACCAGGAAGTGTTACCAATTACTGATTAACAGCACAGTATGATACACATGTACACCAAACCAAAGATGTCTGGTGAGCACACTGTAAACCACCTAACATTTCATGCATAGCCATACAGCCTTGAGCTGCCCAAACATCCTTGCCAGACTGAAACATCTGCAGAAGTATCAGATACAAACAAACCCTGCATAAGTAGCAATGTTCTGAAATATAACAGCTGTACTCATATGTAGAACATCTTCTAGCCATTACACACAATCCATGGGAGTCATGAAGCTAATATATCTCTGTCTGTCTCCAGATAGCTGTTGAAATACATCACAAACAACACATCCAGGCTGTCTTCCTTGAAAGTAAGGCAAAGGGACAATGCCCAAGTGGAGTACTCAGTTATACACCACTGTTGCCATGGTGTTGGCTAATGGAGTAGCTGCACAGCTGATGTGCATCTAATTAACTACTTTGGACCACCAATTGGTGGTCAGGATAGTACGTTACCAATATTTAACTATAAAAGGATGGCTTATCACGCATTCAGACCATCTGTATATACCAGCAGAACATTACAAAGAAGACTGAAACACAAACTGAAAAGGATTGAAATAACAGTCAACAACACCTCAGGTTACTAATAAGGTATGTAGAACACTCAGTATGTCTGTGTATGTATTACCTATTCTGTAATATTTAAAGTGTATGCAATGCATATAGTGGAAACAGTTACCTTGTAGTGATGTATTGTTGAGCATAGTAATGCTTGTAGTATTTATGTGTATATTGCTGTAGGTCACAAGGCAAACACCGCATACACCACAAGGGATGCTATATAAGGGCTTTGAACCCAACAATTCCATACCAGCCGCTGTCAGTTGCAGGGCTGGCCCAACAGGTACGTGCTATAACAGGGGATAGTATATGTTGATATATTGTAACAGTAGGCATATGTATGGGTGTATTACTGAGAATAACATGTCAAAGGTTGGCCTACTGTGCAATTATGATTTGCATTGTGGGATATTGTGCCAATAACTGTGCAATGTACAGTATTGTAGGCAGATATGTGTTACATTTTACGTAGCATTACTGTTATGCTAGGCAAACATTAGTTATGTCTACTAGCATTTACAATACACAATAACAGGATACATATGACTTGTAGCCACCCGACAGTTTATCAGCATGATAGCAAAGTAAAATGGAAGAGCTAGTTAACTATCCATGCACATAAGACATATAATAAGTTCAAAGGTAGGTACTAGGCTGTCTGCCCAAGGGTATTTATAAGCCTAGATAGAGAGTGTTAGCTTCTGCCACCCCCTTAGGTTAGTTCCCTGTGCCTCTGAACAGCAGAGCCATTAGTTTCTTGTGCCTCTGTCCAGCAGCGCCACTGCAGTGATCCCCGGGGTACATGTCAGTCTCCCATCCACCCATCAAGGTTTCTCTTGAAGAGTGCTAGTGAGTTGCCCTGCCTGATGTACATTGGAATCATGTTACAAAGCATGGGGAGTCTCCAGGTCAGGAATCTATCCCTCCAGCATGTCCTAGTTATCGTTGTGGTTAGGTGTATATCCCCAGAGCATGTGGCTCTCAGGGGCTTTTGTTTAGGTGGAGCATATCCAGCAATACTGGGCTGGACATGGACCTTGTATGTCAAACAGAGATCACCTGTGAGTTCACAGTATGCAACCAAGTACAGCTGGAGTTTCTCTAATTGGGCTGCATAGTTCATCTGTTTGAGGTCAGTAATCCTCTTGGTGTGGTACTGTTGTGGTCTTCCAAGCTGTTGCAGTTGTCTTGTAAGGTACATCCCAAATGGGGTATTGTATCCTTTAATGGGTCTAATAAGTCATGAGTAGAGAGGCACAATGGCCTCCTTTATTCTGGATGGAAACCCATTTGAAATTGGGGGGCCACTTAGAAGGATATTTTAACCACTTTGGCATTATGGTTATCCAAGGAGAGATTGCTATCTACCTGGGTTCCCAGATCCCTTATTACCTTTTCTGTATGTAGGGGACTAGCACCTATGTGGTAATCCATGGGTAATTAGTTTTATCCAAAGGGGATGATTATGCACTTTTTGGCATTCAGCTTGAGGCCATGATATTGACACCAGGTATCTGTCCCAGTGCGACCCTTCTGGAGGGTGTCTGTATCAGCTGGGGAAAGAAATATGTCCCCTAGTTTGCAGTCGTCTGCAAACCTTTTCAGCCAAAGTCCTCCTGTGCTTGCCTGTACCTCAGAGAAGTATATACCGAACATGAGGGGTCCTAGGACTGAGCCCTGGGGGACGCCACTTGTATTTGGTTTACTCGGACCTAGGGTATGCAACTCCCACAGTGTGGGTTCTGTCCGTGAGCCACTTTGCAAATCATCTCATGATGTAGGGGTTAATGTTCAGGTGGATGGGTATGTTGATAATACCAGAATTGGGAATGGTATTGAAAGCCTTTGAGAGATCAAGATAGGCTGTGTGGACCTCCTTACCCTCATCTAATGCCTTGGTAACTGTCTCAAAGAAGTCCACCAGGTTTAGGAGGCATTGTCTGATCTTAACAAAGCTAAACTGGGAGGGGTCAAATGTTTGGCGGTACCCAATGTCTCTGTGAATGAAATCCATGATGATGTACTCCATAGCCTTGCAGACTAGGCTAGTCAGGCCTATAGTGCAATAGGTCCCATGGTCCATTGTGGCGCCACCTTTGTGGAGTGGGATAACTGTTGCTGTGTGCCATTCAGGGGGCACAATGCCTGATGCAAGGCTATTATTGAACATGGTGCATAGGTGGGGAGCCAGTTTGGTCTGAAGTTCATGTAAAACACAGCCTGGGATGTTGTCCAGTCCCAAGGATGCTGTGATATATATTAGAGAGTGCAGCTTTTACCTACGTAGTTGTGATTACACTCTGCATTCTTCCTGTATAGATATTGGCACTTTAGGGGGTGAGAGGGGGGAAATGTAGCACTGAACCTATCTGCCAGGATGTTGGCAATATCAGTTGGTTCTGTAATGTTCGTGTCTTTGTGCTATAACTCAGAGCAGATCTGGGTGTTGACAGCAAGATATTTGACATAGCTATAGAATGCTTTGTGGTTGTCCTTGGAATTAGTGGCAGTTTTGTTTCCATAGCTAGCTTTGGAGGATCTTATATGTGATCTCAGCTTCTTACTGAGGCTGACCAGGGAGCTCCTCCACTCATGGGACGGTACAGTTTGTTTATGGCAGGGGGCCACCAGATTGGCTTCCTTAATTTGGAGGACAGTGTCTTGGTTCTGTTTGGGATAGCACGATCCATGCACTTGTTAAGTGCTTATAGAATGCATTTGTGTAGGATTCAGCAGTTGTAACTGTATTGTCCATCTGCATGTGTGTCATGAAGTTCACCACTTCTGTCTTAAGAAGCATGAAGTTGGCTTTGTAGGAATATTATACTGTGGTTTCCTTAATGGGGGATGGGGGCGGGATGTGGATATCAAGGGTGTTTAGCTTATGGTCGGATCGGACCAACGAGGAGTTGACTTCAGGTGTGGAACACCGGTCACTTATGTTGGTAATGACTAGGTCTAGGATATTGTTGTCCCTGGTGGGTGTGTGGATAAGTTGATCCAGGGCATTGGAGTTTATAAATTCCAGAAAGTGTTGAGCTAATGAGTTGGTACACGAGTAGTTTTCCCAGTTAATGGTGGGGTAGGTGAAGTCGCCCATTAGTAGGGTGTTTGGTTGAACCCTAATAATTTCCAGTACATCAAGAAAAGAGGAGTGGGAATCTTGGGGCATGGTGGGGGATCTGTAGCAAGCTATGATTTGGATTGCAGTTTAGCCCAGAGGTAGTTGCACTTGGATAACCTCAGATGCATTGTGCTAAGCAACTAGCCTGGAGGGGTGGATATCCTTAATGAATATGGACACACCTCCACCTTGGGAGTTCCGGTCCAGGTTACATGGCCGAAAAGTGTGCTATGAGTTATAGCCTGGTAGTGCAGGGGTGCTCTCTGGACTCTTAAACCAGGTCTCAGTCACTGCACAGATACTGATGTTCTCCATTACGAGGAGTGCCTCGAGTGAGTGCATTTTGAGATTTAGACTTTCAACATTGAGTAGCATTACCCTCAGTTTGTGCTTGCCTGTTCCTGTTATGGTGGTGAATATGTTATTTGAACCTTGCCTAAAGAAGGCACTATAGGGGCAGCAAGGGCCTTAGCCAGTATCCGGAATCCCAAGGGTGACAGGTGCAGGCCATCTGTGGCAAAGCATCGTGGTCTGTCGACCATGTCATCCCACGCAGACATATACTGGATCCCCTTAGAATGACACCAGAAGCTTAGCCAATTGTTTAAGTCAATCATTTTGTCCTCGTACTGCGGTATCATTCTGGGCGATGGCAGAATGCTACTCAGGGCTAGGGTCATACCTGCCTGGACTACAAGATCGGAGAGCTCTTCCATGTCTTTTTCATGTAGTCCAGGAAGGTATGTCTCAGGTCATTCACACCAACATGGACAATGACAGAGTCATATTTGTACTTGTTGTGGAGTGACCTGAGTGAGTAGGTTATGTGGCGGATCCTGATACCTGACAGGCAGCTGACAGTAACCTTCTCCTTGTTTAGCCTGGTGAGTGGGACATCAGTGTGCCTGACTATAGAGTCAGCTATGACTAGTGTGTTGGGTACGTTGATTTGCCTTATTGACTGTGGTTGAGTGGCATACTGAGTCTGTGGGCTATGTGCCATTGGGGTTGTATTGGGGGATGGAGGCTGCTTGTGTTTCCACTTTGGAGGTCTTTGTTGCTTAGACAGATTATTACTGAGAGCCTCCGCAAATGTTTTTGTGTTACTATGTGTGGATTATGGTGGTGTAGATTTAGTGATACTATGTGATGAGTTTGGTGTGGTGCAACTGTTTACCTTCTCCACATGACTGTTAGGTTCAGTCTTGGTTGAAGAGAGCTATACCTCCAGTTTGGCTAGATAAGTGCATCGATCACAGGTTGTAGTGTTGGGTGGTAGGTTGAGAGGGTTGTCTGTGTACATGAGGAAATTTCTACATTGCCTCAAGATGTCCAGATTCATCAGATAGACAGGAGAGAACACTGGGAGCTGACCCTTGGACATTCCTGAATATAAAACTATTTTCCCCTAGATAAGTGAGGAAAGTGAGTACAAGAGCTGTTTCACTCTAAGCAAGTGAGAAAAGTACGTACAAAACCTGTTTACCTCCAGGTAATGAGGAAGATTGAGTGCTATAGTAATTAGTAGCTTACTTAGTGCTTACAAATTCTGAACAAGTGCTGAGCATGAATAAACAATTCAGATAGGGTCTTGGATAACATAAACACACTGCCCCCACAACAGGTACGCAATCATATATCCATGTACACTACAGAGCCCCTGTAACCACAACTATGCAGGTACAAGCTGCACTCAGGCTGCATGGGACCTGTCCACATCCTAGGTTGTATCATACACATATGGCAAAACAAGTTACTCTCCACATACACATCATGTAAAACATAGCTTCATGTCAGGCTGTGTACACACTGAATAGTGCACACCAACAGGTATCACAACCCACAAAGGGGGAGACACCACTGATAATGGGAAGTACTGCACTACTACCCTGCTGACTCTGGTCTGAAAGGCCATGAACCTTGATCAACTTATTTGATGTCAGCAGTACAGATGTAGATGACAGTAAGGTTGATTTCACACTGCATATCATAACCTTGCCAGGTCATAGGACATCATCCCCCATACTGTGTTCCACCTACACTCAGTATACTAGATGTACATTCCTATGTCACAGGAGTGTTTTGCAATGGGACTGCTGGCAGAACCAACACTACAGAAGGTGTCTGAATAATACATGCACATCACACCAGTGCCAGCTACAGTAAGACAGGGTTAATTGTACTCCCCCTCATTGTAGTCTATACCACACAGACTAACAGAAGGCATCTGCCTATTGAAGTATGTGAATGACTATGACCTAGGAGCAATATCTAACTCAAAATGTTGTGGACAACATACAGAAGGGGCTTTGTGGGTGAGGTGTGTGACATATAGGCACAATCTGACAGTTACATATTGCATTGCCACCCCTATGTTAATAACCCTATACCCATGAACTACCACCTAGACAGCGGTCAACATAATGGACACTGTGTCTAAGGGATGCAGCTGGGCAGTTGTCTTTCCTGTGATAGTTACATCACCACACCTTTTAGGTAGTCATATGTGGCAACCCTAATTATGACAGGGTGCCGTCCATGAATATAGAGATCATTGTCCAACCATACTCAACACTATACTCAACACTCAAGTGACCCATATCAGATCACATATTTCCTTTAAGGGGTATTGGCCATGTTCAGATGGCCTACACCAGCCTTCCCAATCCCCATCTCCACTATGTAGCATGATTCCTACCCTGAATAAAGCCATGTCCAACCCATTGATGTTGGACATGCTACACGTACACATCCTGATCTCAAACACATACTTCATGGGCATCCACCTTCCTAGTACTAGGATCACCACCTGCTGGACAGATCCTTGTCCCATACACCTTACATACTCCTGCCATACTATGCATTCCTGTCCAGCAAAGCTACACATTGCCCCCTCTCAGACATGGTGTGATGACTGCATGGTAAATGTATCATTAACCCTGTGGATCATTATGTGACACTGCTCCACCTGGCCCCAGAAACTCGCCTGTCAGCTACAGCTAGGTAACCTTTCATCCTAGATTCATACATGGCCCAGGGCATATAGCCTACTAGGTGACTTTGACTGTACATGCTAAAATTGATATCCATCCCTGCAAATACCATCTGGCTAGCCAGTGTCCCATGTGTATCACATGTCCAACACAGGTGATACATGGCAGGATGTTGAACTGCTGTACAGTGCCGTGTAGATGTATATGGCAAAACACATACATGTAAAACCTTCCATGAGCAAGTCTGCAGGGTCACAGGTCATGTCTGTTAAAGCAGTGTAAGTCTTTATATGTGACATATACACAGCATCAAGGTTGACTGCATTAATGTGGACACATCCAGCCATGTGCTGATAGGTAAGAACACCAGTACAGGCAAACAGACATGCCCACATCAAGACAGCATCCACATGGAGTATGAGCAATGTTATCAGGTGACACACACACACACACACACACACACACACACACACACACACATATATATGGTGATAATATCCAATCACCACTGAGTGTCAAATGTGTGTGACACAAACATGTCAGTGGTGTCAGTGTCATGTAGATTTGCAAAGACAACTATTTAATCATAATAAATGTGATACACATGTATGTTCAGCTGTAGCTCTGTATGTCTCTGTGAGTTACTGTGACCTGTCTCCATCATTATGTCTTCCAGGTATGTTGTGTGCAAGTTTACCACCTTATACCTACATGGAGGATGAGGCCCTCATCCCATACCTACATGACAATTATGATGTCCTGTTCAGCCATGTGCCACAGGATGCATAGCAGCGGGATGCCCTGTGGAAGGAACTTTGCATGAAGGTTAATGATGTGGGCGGCCACAACCGCACATACCAGCAGGTGTGCAGGCACTGTACAGACCTCATTAGATGGGCAAAACAGCGTGCAAATGCAATTGCCAGGGAATAAGGTGCCACCAAACCAGCCCCCACTCACATGTACCGTGGAGCTACTGACCAACCTTGGGACACCTGCAGAACAACATTCACAAGCCTTAGCCGATATCATGGAGGTGGATGTCTCTCAACCACTGAGCCTGGAGTTGCCTGGTAAGTCACTACTGCACCTATAACAACTATATTCCATATAGTTACATGTGTCACTGTACAGTATGTAATGTAACATCATATGCAAGGCATGTGTACTCACATGCCGCATACTATAGTATGCTACTCTGTGTATGCACACATGTGCATACTCCATAGTATAGTCTATTGTACTGTTGTATGTGTTAACATGCACATTGCACCCTGTAGCTATCATACAGGCATGGATAATGATCATACTGCTGTGTTACTCCTATTTAGGTACCTCTGGTGTTCAGCTGCAACAGCAGCCTGTTGCAGGTGAGACTGTTATTATTTATCAGGCATCTTAATGCACAGATCTATCTGCCATGTGGCCATTTACCACATGCATGCATAATGTATGGTCCTGTCACAATATACAGGTCGGACCTGCAATGCATCACAAAGGCCACCCATGTGCAATACTTGCAAACTATGTGAAACACCGACATGAAACCTCACAAACTATCATTGCCAGATGTGTGAACAGCTATGCATACAATGGTGGAGGTGCTGTTCACTGCAGGGGCATGTACTACAGATCAGAACTACATATGTGGGGAATACAAACAGTACTACACAGTGAGCTGGAGTATGGCCAGCCCACAGGATACACCGGTGTGGATTATAGCCCTGCTATGAATGTCACACAATGTGATGTGCTATCTGACATGTCCATGACATCTAGTGGACTGGCTGCAACACTGCCTAACTATCCTAAAAAAAACATATCCCATATACCAAACATACCACCCTTTGTCTGCATAACCCTGTCATCAGTGGAGCATATTACATCTATGGGTGTATGTCATATGGGACAACACAGACATGTGAAATAGACACCCGTCACAATCATTTGGCCAACACATGTACACACATGGCTATGGAGGATGGCCAGAGACATGAAGCAACACACACAGTAGACGTGATGTGCTTGTGTGTACACCCTGTCATACATTGGCTCCACATGGTCCAACTCTGGCCTTTGTGTAATGGTTGTATTGCATATGTGGAACACTAGACATCCTACAGGCCTGTGCACATCTTGTGTAGGCATGACATCAATCCACCACATAAGATGTGTTGAACATCTTGAGTGTGTGACGACATGACAGCAGTCACCTGTACAGTATCCACATCAGCCCACAGATACAGTACATTCCCCTTGCTGGTGTCGGACATCAAAGTCATCCTTGCTCCTCATGTGTATGTGTGTGTGTGTGTGTATGTCTGTGTGTGTGGTACAAAAATGTCATTTGGGACATGTTGTACTGACGAGTTTGCCATGTCTGGCCATAGTTGCCAGGCAGCAGCAATATGGTTGCAGATGTTCAGGGGTGTCATCCGTATACCCTTCAGTGACCTGTGTTACACATTCCACATCATGGTTTAGTGCGTATACACCTCAGTGACGTGGGTCACATTCTACAGTATATATGTATTGTATCTGAACACAGTCATGGCTATGAACTGTGTATGTAACTCATACTGTATAGCAATAGAGATGCCTCATGATTCCCTGCAATGGCCATACACATCAGCTAAATGTGCAGTATATCTGTAGGGTGGACAGACAGCACTGCACTGGGACACCATTACCCCACTGTATATTTGACAGGACACCATTGTGTTAAACATGTATGCATGTCATTGCAGACGTCAGCAGATCACATGTCATACTGCATGTGTTTGTCAAGGTCATATGCCATACATCAGGCAGGTGTACTGTTAACCTGTGCTGGTCTACATGGTGTAAGACAGGGATGTATGCTAACTACTACTATGATTGTGTAATTTGCATGCCTTCTGCTATGACACATGCATGCTGTTGTGTGCAACCCAGGGATGTATGATAACTACCGCTATTATTGTCTGCGCTGCATGCCATCTGCCGTATCACATGCATGTTGCATGCCTTCTGTCATATCACATGCATATTAGGTGCCATAGAGTGTGTCTGTGTGTGTGTGTCTGTGTGCGTCTGTGTGTGTGTGTCTGTGTGTGTGTGTCTGTGTCTATTGTATAGATTGTAATGTACAGTTCTTGTCTGCCCCTCACAGGTGATGTAGGTGCATTCCCCTCCTGCGGTCCATCTGATGTTAGTGTCCCCACAGACTCTAGCAGTGATGATGAACGTATGATTGAGGCACAGGCAGGGTTGTCAGGGGCTGAATCTGTGCCATTGGTTGCCATTCCACCTATATCCCCCTCATCCCTGCACACAGTTCTCATTCCTACACTTACCCCATCACCAGTGGCCATAGAGGAAGGACAGTTGGCATGTGGAAGCTTGGAACAGGAGAGTGTGGGGGCTATGGAAGGTGTGCCTGCACACCATGGTGCCAGCCAACTGACTGGTGATGCCCCACACAGGCATGTGGCCAGTGCTGCTCATAGGAGGACCTCTGGCCAACATGCCCCTGCAAGACAGAGCGCAGAAGCTGGTGTCACCATTTGCATGTTTTAGGCTGTAATGGAGGCACAGGCACGTGCTGAATGGCACAACAGAGAAGATCAGGGGCTTCAGAGGGCTGCTGTTCATTCTTTAAACAGCAACAACCAGGCAATGGTAAATGCTCAACAGCAGATTGCTGAAGCTTTGGATAGACGATTGGGTGAAATGGTTGGGGTCCTTGACCGTGGCATGACAATCCACGAGCGTGAGCTGTCTGTGTTGGAACATCTGGTAGGAGTGAGGCGTCAGGCACGTGGATGTAGGCCTGCTACATCACCTGTTTCAGGTCTACATGAGTGAGCAACCTCACATGCCCGCTCCCATAGTGGTGGTAGCAGCAGCAGTGCAGATGGTGCTGTGCTGTCCACACCACGACACAGCAGGCCCTGTGCACGTGGCCCTGGATGGTCCCAACAGGGAGAACGTTCCAGTGGACATGTGTCATCAGACAGTACCCAATCTGCACCTCTGCCTGGTAGTGCCCGTGCAACCCCTGCCAGGCACAGGTCACGTGGCCGGACACCGTGAACTGTAAAACCTGGCCTGTACAGTCTGCAGCTGTCAATAATACCCCTGTGTAGGCCAGACACATGCCAGAACTGTGTGCATACATACACGCACTCACAGGAAACATGTGTAGGGCACCGCAACACACACATGCATAACATCCACACATGCCCATTTAGATCAAAGGCCATAACCCACACACATGATGTCATCCAATGGTGCAGCCTAGACCTCTGGCAAACATTATCACCCTGTGCATATGGTGATGCCTGTGCCGCATCCCTGTCATCCACAGCATTGGTGCAGGGACATGCTCATATGGTCTGATGCACAGGGTGAACAGACTAGGAAGATAAGTGTAGATTACAATTGTTGTGTACTGTTGACAGGCAGCAAACATACCATGTAGTACAGGTGTACAATGCATTTCATACTGTTAACAGTATGTGTCTTGTGTAACAACAGTAACTGCATGTTGGTCATGATGTTCTGCTTTCCTCCTTCAGGTCTAATTGCAAGTGCCAGTGGATGTCAGTGTTTGCAGTAAGTGTCCCATTTGTAAATGTGGACTACTCACAGGTATGTATGAAAATTCCAGTATGCACCTTGTAGCTTCCACATCACAGTTAGAATGTCCCAAGTTCCAAACACGTCTACTGATCCAAGAGCATGATAGCTGTGTAATAAGCTACTGTGGCTACAGACGTGACATCCATACTGGGTGACATCACAGGTGCAGTTACATGGAGTGGTGAGGTAAGAGAGCGGTCTAGCTGATGACAAGGGTAGATGCCAGTGGGAAGTGTGATGCCTCATTGGGAAGCAGTAATACACGTTCCCATTAGAGGATACGAACACACAACTGCACCAACACACTCAGGTATTGACACACATCTATTCAGCGACACAGTAACACACCCACACACTCACGGATTCACCGACACAGTAACACACACACACACACACACACACACACACACACACACACACACACACACACACACACACACACACACAGCTGCTACTGTTGAGGTGAGGACCCCTGCCTATGTGCAAATCATCATTACAGTACTGTGCACCTATATGACATGCCACAGAGAATACACATGTACAGGTAGTATGGCCTCAGATCAGGGACATCAACATGGATAGTAGATTGCATTGCCTGGATGGGGGTGGGGTCTTATCAGTTCACTATGGTAGCATACATCCTCACTCCAGGGACCAGATAGCCATACATACACACACACATACACACACCCACACACACACAAACACATACACACACTGTGGCATTCACTATTGAATACACCTATGTCACGCACATACAGATACCTCACATGTGTGAGATACACACCCCTGCCTATGTCCTGCTTTCTACATTGCAGTCTGTACAGATGTCTACAACAGTGTACAGGAGAGTGAGTAACAATTGAGATGTATTCCCCATCATACATGACATATATGGACACACACGCAACCACACATGCCAGTACTGTGAATCAAACACCTGCCTATCTCATGATATGTATGACAGACTTACAGCAGTATTGCATGCGTTACAAAGTGTACTGATGCTTCCTTTGGCAACTGTGCGGATATATGCACACGGGAGGTCTTAACTGTTACAGGTGTCAAGTGATTTACCTTTTGTGTCACCCTGACCACTGTCTATGTTGTGTGTGTTGTCCTTCAATTAACAAAACCATTGCTTACCGGTTACACAGGTTATTGTAGGACCGCTTGTGACACACCTGTGAGCTGTCCTCAGCAAACATCCATCTGCAAAGATGCCCCACCACTTAGTTATGTCCACACATCTGTCCATACCTGAGGTACATCTTTCCGTACTTTCAGCATATCACCATATACAGTTGGCAATGTTGAGGCTGCATTGCAACTGCATGATTTACTAAGACACACGTCACCTGCATACATCAGCAACTGCACACGCATGGTATCTGAATGCACACCACTACATGTACATGTGTGTAGGTCCTACAATCCTGTCATTTGGGCATGTTTGTAGGCATTGCAATTGGTGGACATGTGTAATGACATACATGACACATGGTCTGTTGTATGATATGATAGGTGTAATGGGTCACCAGTACGGAGGGAATGTTACCTCTGTCAACACTGATATCACACCTTATGTACTATTAGCATTCAGCAGCCATGGACCTACATTCCATATGCATGTGTAATGGCTGTAGCCACCTGTCTGCACAAAGGACAACAACAGCTATGCTGTTTACATATATGTTGTATGTGTGTGGCATGTACATATCCAGGGCAGATACATGTATGTCATATCCAAACATGAGGATGTTTACTGGTGTATAGCAACAGTCATCTGCTAATGCTGTAAATAACTGAGGGCCCCCTGGTATGTGTACAGCTGACCTGGTTACAGACAGTGGTATCATTGCATTGCATAACACATGATGCAACTGTGTCAGTACATGGGTACTCTGCACAGTTGATGTAGAGTTTGGTACAGTCCACCGGTCAAGGGTCACATGGTGGTGTACTATTATATGTCCTACCACATGTGTGGATGTGTGTTGGTGGTCCAAGGGCATGTTGGTGTCTGAGGGTTACATCCTAGAATGTAGCAATTGACACTGTGTCCTGCACCTGACTCATCTGTGATGCCTTTTGTGGGAGTACCGGTCAGTACATCTGAGTGGCCTTTATGTATGTGGGGACACCACCACCTGGAGCGGTCCGTACCTGTGTTAAGGCCCACATGTCTGGTTCTGAGGTATATGGTGGTAGTGCTATTGTGCACTACAAAGCCTTCAGCCAGGTATCCCTCACTGCACAGATGTCAGCACTCTCCATTGTTGGATCTACAGTGAGCAGCTGTGATTACGGATGCTACACATCTAGCACTGGTTAGCATAAGCATACAATGCAGTTGTCCTCTAGGTGTCAGGGTGTTATCCTGTGTTTAGGACATTTGCCTTGGAATGGCACTATATGGGTGAATGTGACTTAGGTATTATCCCCACTCCCTTGAATCATGGATGCATGTGATATGTGACAAAGGCCTGTCTACTTTCAGTCATGTCATCCCAGAATGACAAACACTGGACAACCTCGTAATTACAGCAGGACATTGGCTCATTGTTTTGGTCAAGCAGTTTCCACTCCTAGCAAGACATCACTGCAAGTGGTAGTATTGTGCTTGGTATAGAATGGTACATCTAAGGTGACAGACAGCAGCAGATGTTGTGTATAAGACCGGTGCCAGATATTTGTAGTGCAGCGTTCCTGCTAACAATGACATCTACTAACACCAGAGTTCATTAAAATGTGTTCTTTACATCTAACTGTAATAGCATGGCCACTGTGGCCTTCCATGTTTAAAATCAGAGTGCATCCCAGACAGCCCTGTGCTACTAAGTGTATGAGCATGCCCAGTGTAACCTTGTGTAGATGGACACATAGTGCATTCTAAACAGTCCTGTGCTACTTAGTGTATGAGCATGCCCAGTGACACCTTGTGTCAGTTATGTGCCTCTATGTGCATGGGCATGGCCATTGTAACCCTGTTTAGTGATAGTACTCGTCCATTCCACAGATGGGCATACTCCAGGTCAGGATGGATTCCTGCTTTAAACACACAGGTTCACAGGTATGTACATCTTAACTGCCAGCATCCCTGTTAATGTCCGCATTCCTAGAAGGTCATAATGACAGCCTTGAAATGTGTAGTCTGTGTGGCGTGACTCGTAACTATGGAGTATTGTAATAGTGATCTGTAGATAGTCAGGTGTTCTGTTCCCACCACTGGTGTGTGTTGTGTGTGTGTGTGTTTGTCTCCATCCTGCCTGAGGACTGAATAATGCTTTTAAACTGCTCACATTCCATGCAATTCCTATACCCACCTTTGGCAAGGCTGATGATGTCACCCACCTAGAAATAAACCTCTGGGAGTGCTGTGACCCAGTAATGTCGGTAGCGCGATCTGTAACTGCGTAATGCTGTAGTGTGATAAAGTAGATAGGTCAGTGTTCTAATCCCAGACTTGCCAAGTGTGTGTGTGTGTGTTTGTCCCCGTCTACCTGAGGACTGAATAATGCTTTTAGACTGCTCACACTCCATACAATTCCTATACCCACCTTTGGCAAGGCTGATGATGTCACTCACCTAGAAATGCACCTCTGGGAGTGCTATGATCCAGTAATCTCGGTAGCGCATTCTGTAACTATGTAATGCTGTAGTGTGATAAAGTAGTTAAATCAGTGTTCTAATCCCAGACTTACCAAGTGTGTGTGCGTGTGTGTGTATGTGTTTGTCCCCGTCTGCCTGAGGAGTGAATAATGTTTTTACACTGCTCACACTCCATACAATTCCTATACCCACCTTTGGCAAGGCTGATGGTGTCACCCACCTAGAAATACACCTCTGGGAGTGCTGTAACCCCATAATCTCAGTAGCGCTTTCTGTAACTGTGAAATTCTGTAGTGTGATAAAGTAGTTAGGTCGGTGTTCTAATCCCAGACTTGCCAAGTGTGTGTGTGTGTGTGTGTGTGTGTGTGTGTGTGTGTGTGTCCCTGTTTGCCTGAGGACGGAATAATGCTTTTAGACTGCTCACACTCCATACAATTCCTATACCCACCTTTGGCAAGGCTGATGATGTCAGCCACCTAGAAATACACCTCTGGGAGTGCTGTGACCCAGAAATCTCGGTAGCATGTTCTGTAACTGCGTAATGCTGTAGTGTGATAAAGTAGTTAGGTCGGTGTTCTAATCCCAGACTTGCCAACTGTGTGTGTGTGTCTGCCTGCATGAGACAAGTACAGTGCTTTGTAGAGTATGCACTCTCTGTACAAATTACATGACCACCATTGTCAATCCTGCTGTTGTCACCCACCTAGGTGTACACCTGTAGGTGTGCTGTAACCTAGTTTTCACCGTAGTGCTTGCCCTAAAACGTATTGCTGCAGTGTGATATGGTAGGTAGGGGTTCATATACAGGACATGACAAGTATGTGTGTTTGGCTGTCAGAGCCTGTGTAGAGGTGACTGAGGTTCTAACCACTGGACATGTTGGGGAGTGGATTTTGTAGTTTTCCTATATGGTGTCTGTCTTATGACACATTGGCCACCTCACGAGTAGTACAGCTGTCAGTCAGCCACGGGACTGTGTTGGCAAGCCATACCCCTACATCTGGCAAAAGGCCTGGTGAACAAAGTATGCAACCCTACTAGTACCCGGTATATGTCCTGCACCCATGTGCCATGCACAAACACACTTGCCTAGGATATCCCACTATGTTGCTAGTACCATGCACATTGATGACAGATAGTAGGCATGGTGTGAATGCAATGGGCTGCAGAGGACATGGCACTCTGTACAGTGGTACAATAGGCACATATTTGTGGACATTGTGCCTTCACTATGTTCCCCACTGGATGCCTGAAAAATATGTGGAGCCATCAAATGTGATCCACAGAGGCCATACAATGCCATACACATGTGCCTTGTATGGACCAATGCCACTGACACCAGGGAATACCTGTATCATTTTATCAACGCAGGTGCAGGGTCGACCTGCTCACTATAAGCAAGTTTCGCCACACCAGGCCAGTATTGGCATATTGGGGGATAACAGTCTGTGTACACAGCATGTGCCTGCCAAACCAGGTACACCTGTACATGTCACTGTACAGTATTGTGAGACATGCACATCCCAGGCAATGTCCATGTGAATGACTATCAAACACAGACATAGCATGCATTGCAAAGCTATGGCCATACACATTGGTAACCAGGATGTCAGGGCAGATCATGCAGTACCCATCTGTGTGGGACATTACAGACACTAAACCCCTGTACCACACTGCACACCATTGTCAGGTGATGCGATGCCAAGGATTACCCCTCACTCAGCCTTGTACAGCCATCTTGCATAGCAACCACTACACACCCATGAAGCAATGCATACATGCATGTCAGTACTGGCACCTTGTGTCTGCATGTGGGCTATGATGCTCCCAACCACAGTCACTCCCAGTATAACACTCGTTGACATACCAACAGATGTCAAACACTTTCACATGCCCTAGTCCATAGAACCTCCAGATATCCCCTGTGGTGCATGTAGTCCTGTGCATTACTGCAGTGTGGAAAACTAAGTAGTTAGGTTGTGTATTTATGGCCCTGACAAACAGTGTCAATGCATGTCCATTAGAGAGTGTGGTTGTGGTGACAATGGCATCCGTTTATGTGGACAGCCATGTGTGCCACACCTAATGCATGTCTACTATATCTCTGTTGCAGATGTCACTCACCTACACACATATATGTTCTTACAGCACAGCAACATGTCGCCTTTGTGGCACATGTAGTAACGTCATGCACATGTAATAGTAATGACTAGTCAGTCAGGGGTTTGACACTTGTACTGTTAGGCGTGTGGCAGACGATGCTTAGGGTTAAGTCTCCAAGCCCTTCTCTGGTGTAGTTTGCCTGTTCCACCCACACACTCTCTGGTGGATGTGAAGGTGTACACCTGCTCAGCAGCAGCATGTGTATTGCAAGTGATGGACATGATCAGGTGATGGCCTCTGCACCTATTGCAGTCCTCCTCTAGCTGATTGCATGTGGAACAGCTGTGATGGTGTTCCTATAGCCATTCGCATGATAAACACAGTACACTATCTAGGACAAAAATGTTGGTATTTGGCCATGACAGTCACTGCGAGTGGTATCTGGATGCGGTGTTCTGAAACTGCATCACAGATGATATCTGGATGTACCTCAAACATCATACACAGTGGGAAATAGCCTAAAGACAGGAGGGTGATGTGCCACACATGACTACAGCATGTAAGTGTAGCTATGCTGCATTGGGACTACTGCCTGTTTAACATGTTGTGTGTGGTAATGGCTATTCTGCATGTTTTAATACAGACATGACAGTACTCTGTTCATGAGCGACCCCCATCTGTAGGGCCATCTGTGAATTGGTCAGTGTGTGAAACCATTTTTTTCCTGTGTTACACACTGAACATACATCTGTGCACAGCAGGAGCATAGTGTGAGGACTGCAGACAGTACATGATGATAGGGATGTATTACGGCCATTGCATCCCTGACTGGACATATGTCACATAAAACAGTGGTATGACAGACACTGTCTGGGATTCCCAGTGACAAGGCAATAATAGGCAACTGTTCATAGCTGCGGTCACACATCTACTATACATTATACAGATGGCATGCAGTATTTATGCATGTGTTGTGCTCCCTCTGCAAATATATACCATCTGTTGTGTTGGGTTGATGGTGATATCTATGCATATTGTTGTAGGTAATCCTGTATGCTATTGTCTGTCACTAAGCCATATGTGGGTTTAAACTGCAACACCATAGGCTGAATGGGTTGGGAGGTCCAGGCAGAATCTCCTGTCCCACTTCAGCTGACCATGGCACTGGGCACTAGCACATCTAGGGCCCAGCCTTGGACATCAACCTCTGTTGACTCTGCACCACCTTCTGGTGGTTCCACCACTGAGGATGAGGCATGTCCCCCCTGGGAGCAGGACCAGACAGGCACATGTCTGCTATCGTGCAGTCCCAGACATGTTGCATTGGGTGCTCACTAAGGGGTTCTGAAGCCAGATATGCAAGCTCAAGGATGGAGTGTCACATTTACAGGGTGATGCTGCCCCTCCTGGACAGCCCACAGCACTGCCTCCTTTGCAGCTGTTTAGGTGCAGTGGTGGTTGCCCATGGCTGGGGACCTCCGTCCCACTGTTCCCATGGGCTTGTGAATGCTGAATACCCATCTCTGTCTGAGGTATATCCCCCCACATGTGTCATATACCAACCCTGTATGCTGTCTTGTCTGTGATCCTACCCTACCTATCCTCCACGGCCATACCTACTCTTCTTCCCCCACATCCAACCCTCACCCTATGGAAACATAAGGCCAATCAGCTCCTAGGACAACATCTGCCCTATACATAGCTGTCCATTTCACACACTGGACACATGTAACCCTTGTAATATACATCACAACATACTCCTGTTATCCTCACCCCTGTCCCTCAGGTGCACGATCCTGGTATGCACATCACTCCTAAATGGTCCAGGTACACATGATGAGGACGACCCCATTGTACACACACAACACTACCAATCCCTCTATGATTACCCCATTTACCTTTATCATGATGATGATGTTGCACACAGTACCTTGCAAGAGTACTGTTCACACATAATGATTGGACAGGAACTGTTGTGTTAATGTACATTACATGGACAGAGTGATGTATATGGCCAATGTACAACTGTTTGCATGTTTGAATGACACATGTCTGTCTGAGGGAGTCTTGAGATTACATAGAAAAACACCACTACATAGTACAGGCGTCACTGGTGTTTCCCATTTCATTTGTTTGTAATGCTTTGTTGCCACATGGTATGTTCCTGATATATCTTTATATATGTATGTACCTATATGCTGGACATAAACACTCACATATACATTTACATGATGGGATACAATCCTATACTGTTGAATGACTGTGCTGTATATGTTTGTGGTTCTGTCCGTTGTCTGTATATCTGCCATGGTGTATTGGTAAATCACATTAGCTGTGTGTGCAGGGTCCTGGTTCCGAGCCTTGCAGAGGACGTTTATTTGGTTGCAGGGCAGAACAAGGCCATTGGATACGGAGGGAGTAAGGCACATTAAAGCAGTTGTGAGCAGGTGTGCATGGGTTTGTGCGGTGTTAAGCAATGCTAACCTCTGGTTACAGCTTCTTACACTCGGTTAGCCTCCACATTGCTTTACCAGTGCAATACTCACATACTGGTAGCCAAACAGGCTTACACACGCTTGCTCCCGCACTTGCAAATGCACTGACATTGGTGCTTTCATCTGACACTCACACCCCTGGGTGGGATCGAAGACCACAATATTACCTTGTGATGCCTATTACATCGGATTACATGCCTACAGTATCGGGAATGGCTGCCCATTAGGCGACGGTTTGCCATTCAACGGTACAGAATCGGCGGCCTGGCCAGTGATTTAATCATATTATTTGTGTGTTCCTCTTACAATCTGCTTGCGTCTGGCTGATACATGGGAACCAAGACTCTTCAATACAGATAAGTAATTGGGTTTTGGGACCCACATTCGTCGGCCGAGTCATGCTGCCGCATACCTATTATAGGGGTGCCACCTTTTCAATTGCCCAAGGTGGGAATTTAGGGTAACCACCTGTCCCACTTTGCGAGGGACAGTCCCTCTTTAGGCAGTTGTGTCCTGTGAAAAAGAATCAAAAGATAGCAAATGTTCTGAGATTTCAGGGCAAAAATATTTCCTAAGTTTTCTTTAATAGTTGCATAAAACAGTAAAGTTCTGTACTATGCATGGCTGTAGGTATGTTTTGTCCTGAAAAATCTGACATTTCTACAGAACATGTCCCACTTTGGGCATTTGAAAAGGTGACAACCCTATGTAGAGACATCAGATTTTGCAGGGCAAAACATACCCACAGCCAGTACAAAGGAAAGTACTTCACTGTTTTGCCTAAATAAAAGCTTATTCTTGTAGCATTATAGTTGCTTATACTGTTTCTTATAACATTTAAGTGTTTCAGATACAAAATAATTGTTTTAGTCAACTACTACAGACAATATAGGAAATCTTTGTCCTAAAATCTCAGGACATTTGCCATAATTTCAATTATTTTGCAAAACATAACTGCTCAAAGGGGAGTGTCCCTCGCAAAGGTGGACAGGTGGTAACCCCAACCTATTATTCTATCATCTTTCTAAGGTAGTCGGAGGAATATGCACTTTCTGTCACTATCAGACCTCTCATACGAATGAGGAAGAATGAACAGTGAATCAGGGACACTGCATAACAACATCAGGGACACATTTAGAAGTTTGGTGTATTAACCTGACACATTGACAGACCCAGAGGATATGTATTCATACACATTGTCTGAGATACATGCTGTTTATGACTCTTACATGCTGTCATTATTCATTACGTGTATTCCACCACCTTTCTTCCTAATATCACTAGTTCTAGGAGGGTTTAGGTGGGACAAAGTTAGATTCTGAGTCGTAATCACGGACGTCCCTGGTAATCGGGGACAGTTCAATGGTATAGTCCCTATGTGTTCCCCCAATGGTTTATGTACTATCCAGTGGATGTGCTCTTAGGGTTTGGGAGGTATGGGCATCTGCTATGCCCACATCAGAATATTACTTACATCCACTGGGCGGTCCTAATATGGCTCTGCCAGCCAACAGCTGCACGCCTAGGCCCATAATCTCATACCCATAGTTTTCCTACCTGCCACTCCTCTACATCACTCATCCTTACTGTGGGCACAGGTGGGGTATAAAAACACCACTACACACTGCCCACTCTCCCTGTGTTGGGACACATGTCATACGTTGTGTCGACCCATGTGTTATCAGGCATGCACAACCTACTGGCCCGTGTACATCTACAGCCTGGTCGCATAAATCATTACAGGGCCTGGCTCCAATCACTAATTTTTGGTGTCCCACAAGGGACATCGATGTCCATGTTTCAAGTGTAGACCTTGCAGATCACTCCAACTGGTAGTTTCCTGCCGGTGGTCTGGGAAGCAGTGGTGTATTTACCTTTATTGCATATCTGTATGTCTCACCAGCCTAGCTGGGGGGGTGGGGGTTATACGTTTGTTTATTGGGCCTCCCACCAACATATGCCCGGCATGTGAACATATGTTACCCATAACTGCTGTATCATATCCTAGGTATGTTGTTGTGTCTTTCGGCTTTTCCCGGTTAGGGGTCGTCATAGCGGAACTCCGGTCTGCCAATGATTGGCAGTTGATTTTTATGTGCTGAGTTGCCAGCCCTGACGCACAACCTTCAATGAAGGTACGCCCATTCACGCATGTCTCCAGCAAGAAGACACTCTAGCTGAGAGTCGAACCGGACAGCGTCTTACTGCGAGGTGACAACACTACCTAGGTATATACATGTGTATATTTACTGTAACATATATATATCTATTTATATTAATATATACAGATATATCTGCATATGTATGCATACATGTATATTCATATCTTGCTGTACATATATATATATATATATATATATATATATATATATATATTTGTGTGTGTGTGTGTGTATATATATATATATATATATATATATATATATATATATATACACACACACATATATCTATGATCTAACTACATATGGGTCTATGGTTGTCTGCATATGTATAGAGTCATATGTGGGTATGTATCTGTAGTCTTTCTCTGTATGTATACATTCGTACTACAGCGAGGGAGAAACAGATCTCTATCTCGCTATGGGTACCTATACACACACATAGCTCTACTTATATACATCTACATCTGGTTATTCCGGTCCTTACCATATAGATTACACTTTGCTTTAGTGGGTCTCACAGTGGGTGTGGCTGTTCATTGGGCGATGCCTCTGCCCAATGAACACATCCGCTTGCATACCTAGGGCTGTCCATATTGGCCAACATCAGCCAACACCTGCACACCTAGATCCATAAGTAGCTACCCATAGTTCCCCCACCCTCGCCTCCTCGATAGCACCCATCCTTACTCTGGGACCTAGTCGATTCTGGACACACCACTGCACGCTGCCCACTCTCCACTTCACGGGACCCATTTCATACAATTGTCTCGGCGCATGGGTAATCAGGGTTACCAACCCTTGTATTCTGAGACTGTATACACAGCGGACAAAATGGATGATCTATCACATTCATATGGTTTGGCCAATTTTTGGGGTGTCCCGCAAGGGATGCTCCAGTATGTGTTCCATGATTAGAATCCACAGGAGCACTGTGTCCCCCCCCCCTGTTGTATCCTGCCTGTGGTCTGGGGAGCAGTGGACACTTTACATTGATTGCATGTATAGTTCCTGTGTCCAGCTGTGGGGGGGGGGGTGGAAGGGCATGCTGCATGTGTCATGTGTCTTGCCTGGGCTCCTCACTTCCATTGCCATAGCCTGTGAACATATGTCATTCCTGTGTTCTTTTTCCTATCATAACTTTATATCTCTATATATGTACACACACACACACGCATATATATATATATATATATATATATATATATATATATATATATATATATATATATATATATATGGGTCCCCTTCTAAAGACTGAACCGCGGATCCCCCGACACAGAAATCACCGACGCCAGATAACCGACAGGTACGTATACCGACAGGGTGATTCGCCGACAGCAGAAAGACCGACAAGGGTAATGTGTGATAGCGACCCGGTAAGTGTGCGACAGTGACGGAGGTAGGAGTGGTCAGGTAAGTGAGTTAGGGTTAGGGTGCAGGTAGGTGAAGTGTGCGTTAGTGTCGGAGCTTGGGCTAGGGGTGGGTAAGTGAGTTAGGGTTAGGGTGCAGGTAGGTGAAGTGTGCGTTAGTGTCGGAGCTTGGGCTAGGAGTGGGTAAGTGAGTTAGGGTTAGGGTGCAGGTAGGTGAAGTGTGTTAGTGTCGGAGCTTGGGCTAGGGGTGGGTAAGTGAGTTAGGGTTAGGGTGCAGGTAGGTGAAGTGTGCGATAGTGTCGGACCTTAGGGTTAGGGTTTGGGTCAGGGCTAGTGTGTATGCTATGTAGTGTAGTGTGTTGTTTACGTTCCGTGTGTCGGTGTTATGGTGTTCAGTGTTTCGCTGTCGGGTTTGTGTGTTGTCGGTTTTCTGGCCGGTGATTTCTGTGTCGGGAATCGTCGGTTCGGTCTTTAAGTAGACCCATACATATATATATATATATATATATATATATATATATATATATATATATATATATATATATACATATATATGTATTTATATATATATACATATATATGTATATATATATATATATATATATATATATATATATATATATATATATATATATATATACACACACGTATATGTATGTCTGCAACTATATATGTATATATATATATATATATATATATATATATATATATATATATATATATATATATATATATATACATATGTGTGTGTGTGTGTGTGTGTGTATTATGAACTCGTTGACCTACACGGAGCAGTCCAATTAGAACTGGGCCATCCAACCCTGGCATGCCTGGATCCATAATTTCATACCCATAGTTCCTCCACCCCACCCATGTTGAACTTACACGCGTAACTTCCATTATCCACTTGTTATCACAGCCATGACACACCTCTACACATTGCCCTCTCCACAGCGTTAGGGGCCCTAGACAAATGTTGTCCCACCTTGTGTATTCACAGGATATCCCACCATGTAATCTTTAAACATACCTGCCCTTCCTGGGGTTATGGATTACGGCCATTTGCGCTTTATAATCTTTGGTAGTCCCAGCTTGGACTACTTTCCATCTGTGTGTAAAGTAGACTTAGCAATTCAACGATGTTACTCCCACTGGTAAAACCCTGCTTGTGGTGTGAGTAGCAGTGCTCTGCTCACTCCTGGGCAGCTTTTTATTACATATGCTGACAGCACTATATAATACCATAGTTGCTCTTGATTCCCTTCACATCCCTTGTGTATGCTTTATTGTTAAGACGTTCATTCTTCATATATATATATATACACACACACACACACACACACACACACACACACACACATATATGTGTGTGTGTGTGTGTGTGTGTGTGTGTGTGTGTGTGTGTGTGTGTGTCTGTGTGTATATATATATATATATATATATATATGTATATATATATATATATATATATATATATATACTATATATATATATATATATATATATATATATATTTTTTTTTATATTATATATATATTTATATATATGTATATATATATATTACATCTGTACATACATATATACATTTCCTGTGCTGGGCCCTGCTTACACCCACGCAAGCGCACTCGCATATGCTTACTGTGTGTTACATATGTTTACTGCTGCTTATTTGTGCTTACTTGTGCCTTATTCATTATGACAGTACCACTTTCATTGAAGGGATCTGGTTAATAGTCCCATGTGATACTCACGTTCACTTTTACATGTTTTAATGTCGGCTTTACAGCAGAACAACATTCATTTCACAAGGAAAATGATATTTGCTTTAGTCGAACTTGAACAGTGAATGCCTGTTCGTTAGGCGGTTGCTCTAACCACTACACTATTGATGTTCTGCTTCATTTATATGTATACCCATGGTTCATAGTTACCCAAGCACATGCCTCAGCACTTCACTAACACAGCAGGCATCCATTTTCCTGTTGGGAAAACCACACTACTACACATGTGCCATTTCCTACTGCTCTGGACCCGTGTCGCATGTTGACCTCCAAAGCCTATAGTCCTGGCACATACGTGTGTTTGATTGCCAGGGTGTTCATGTGGTCATCTGGGTTTAAGCTTGTCTGACTGAGGACCTGGACTGCCCTGTACCTGTTTAAAAGTCAGATTTAGTACGTGAACAAGGTTACTCCCATTGTTAGCATCCTACCTGTGGTTAGAGACGCAGGGATTTTGGCCACCTCTGGCCTACTTGATATGTCATCACTAGATAATATAGGTGTTCCGCTGCTGTTTTCCTTCACATTCATTATGAATGCTTTCATGTTCCCATGTTCGTTCTGTAGATACATATATATATATATATATATATATATATATATATATATATATATATATATATATATATATATATATATATATATATATATATATATATAGATATGTATATATATATATATATATATATATATAGATATATATATATATATATATATATAGATATATAGATATATAGATATGTATATATATATTTAGGGTTGTCACCTTTTCAAATGCCCAAAGTGAGACATTTTTGGTACAAACATCAGATTTTGCAGGCCGAAACATACCCACAGCCAGTACAAAGGAAAGAACCTCACTTTTTTGCCTAAATGACAGCTTATTCTTGTAGCATTTTAGTTGTGTATTCTGTTTCTTATAACATTTAGATGTTTTAGATACAGAATAACTGTTTTATGCAACTATTACATAAATATAGGAAATAATTTTGTCATTAAATCTCAGGACATCTGCCAATTTACAATATTTTTACAGGACACAACTGCCCAAAGTGTGACTGCCCCTCGCAAAGTGGGACAGGTGGTAACCCTATATATATGTGTATATATATATATATATATATATATATGTGTGTGTGTGTGTGTGTGTATGTAAGCATGCATACACATCTATATGATTTAATTACTTTGATCATTTGATCATACTATTGAATGACTGTGATGTCTGCTATGTTTGTGATAACATCAAAGTTAGGTATGACTACCGTGGCTTAGTGGTACATCACTTTGATTGTGATGTGTAGGGTCCTGGCATCGGGCCTGGCCGACGTGGTTTATTGTGTTGTTGGCCAGAGCAAGGGCCATTGGACAAAGGGTGACTACAACACTTTTCAGCTGCGGTTTTCCGTTTAACCGCCGATTCACGTCATTCAAAAACCTTCTGCATTCTTACTGTGATACGTCACCCCAGTTCACATTTCAGTGGTATTATATCATTATACAGCATAAAATTAGCAAGATATGCTCGCATACGTATTACGCGTCATAAATGGTGTGTGCTGCAGTCGAACCAGCAACATCTGCTCGATAGTCGGATGCTCTAACCACTACACTATTGGTGTCCTGCTTCATTTATAAGTATACCCATGGTTCATAGTTACCCGAACACATGCCTCTACACTTCACTAACACAGCTGGCATCCATTTTCCTGTTGGGAAAACCACACTACTACACATGTGTAATTCCCTACTGCTCTAGACACGTCCCGTATATTGGCTCACTCCAAGTATATTCAGACTCCCAAGCTTATAGTCCTGGGACATATGTTCATATAATGGTCAGGGTGTTCAATTAGTTTTCTGGTTTTTGGCTTGCCTGACTGTTGACTGGGACTGTCCTGTACCTGTTTGAATGTCAGACTTAGCATGGGGACATAGTTAGTTTCACTTTTAGCATCCTACCTATGGTTGGAGATGCAGGAGGTTTGTTCACCTCTGGGCAACTTGATATGACAGCACTAAATATTACGGGGGGTTCTGCTGTTGTTTCCCTTCACATTCGTGATGACTGCTATATTGTGATCATGTTCATTCTTACTATATATATATATATATATATATATATATATATATATATATATATATATACATACATATCTGTCTGTACATACACGTGCATATACACCTACATGCTTATTTACATTTCCCATACTGTTGAATGACTGCCACTTACCTTCGCGTGCATACACACTTGCATACCCGCTTACGACTGCTGTAAAGCACCTTAATCACCCTATATCCGACTGTCATTATTGTGGACATCATATAAAATTAGCCCTTGCATGGCTTGGACCAAGGAACAGGAACACCATAGTCACTGGTTTTACCACTAAACCATCCGTGATACATTCTCTATGGATGGTAATTAGGATATATGACTTTACTACAGCCATTCCACAGTACTGGAAACAAATGTGACAGTCGGGTGGTGTACATATGTATAGTACATGTTACTATTCATATGTTTCTGAGACGCATATGTATACATTTGCAAGTATAAATATTTATGAATTGGACACATACTTGACAACTACTTATATGCATGTATGTGTGATGTGTAGCTATGCGAATATAATTATGTACGTTTATAGATATATGACTACATATCTGGAGTTATACATGGCCATGAATATGAACGACCGCATACGGGAGGTACCTGTACCATTTGTATACAGGGCTTGTGTGCATCATTACGACAAGGAACTTGGACGGGGTATACAATTTGTGGACATGTACTATTTGGTAGATGGCTATGGGGATGCTTCATGTGAACATGTGAAAGGTATATATTCCCGATAATGCACGTGGGGAGACGAGCATCATGGTCAGGTGTTTAATCCCGGGTCATAAGTTCTGCAGCACTGGCTGGAGGCTTAGCAGGGTTGTGGACAACTACTGCTCATACAACTTGTGTCCAGATGTCTACGGGACTGGACATCATGTCGTGCCACCAAGTCTAATCTTTAGAACAGATACTTATCCCATGAGGGATAGCCAAAAATTTTGGGAACCAATGAATTTCATTCTTTTGGCTTTATGAAAATGAGGGAGGGTTATACATGCAAGGGATATATAGTTTTTAATCCTGAGACTGCCTAGGGTGAAACTGCCTACTAGATATGAGTAGGGGTCACTATGTGCAGATATGGCTGCGCCAAGCTAGCAGCCCGAGTATAGGTGGTTTTGGTGGATGTTCAGGAAGGGGGGGTGGTGTGCTGTGGAGGGGATGATGGGTATTCAATTATGTATCCAGGTGTGTTGGGGTTGGATGGCTTAGTTCAGGCCAGACCATTATGTGGGTGTGAGCCAGTAACGTTTCTGTACATGTGTATCGCACATTTTAATGTTCATATGTTTGTGGGATTGTGCTCTGCAGTATGGCCTGTCAGGTTGTACTGCAGATGCGAATGTTTGTTCTTTGGTTTCCTTTCTGATTCACCCACTACTCCCTAGTGCACCTCCAGTTCACCTATTGTGCATCCGACCCAGTCACCCCTTGGTGAATAATTACATTACCCGTCACCCCCCAACCTCATATTCCACACACACCATCTATTCCTTCTCTGGTTGATGGCCCATGGGACAGACAACAGAACACATTGCGTACACTACATATCTCTTGTACCAATATGGTTGTGAGGATGTCCCTAGCATGTTTGATCTTCCACATGCTGTACTTCACTCACATAGGTACACACAAATACTTATCTTTCATGACATGGTAGGTAGACCCGGATAATACCTGTTCATCTTTGGACCATCCAGACAAGGACAACTTGGACGACTTGGATCGCGAAGACCGGGCAGATATTGAGTGAATGCTCTGACCATTGGTAGGATTGCCACCTTTTCAAATGACCAAAGTGGGACATTTCTGGGACACATATCAGATTTTACAGGCCAACACATACCCACGGTCAGTAAAAAGGAAAGTACTTTAGTTTTATGCCTAAATGAAAGCTTATTGTTGTAGCAGTTTAGTTGCTTATTCTGTTTCTTGTAACATTTAGGTTTTTTACTTACAGAAATAACTATTTTATGGAACTATTACATAAAATATGGGACATAATTATGCCCTACAAACTCAGGACATTTAACATTTTTAATATTTTTGGTAAGGACACAACTGCCCAGAGAGGGAATGTCCCTCACAAACTGTGACAGGTGGTAACCCTAACCATTGGGCTAGGCTTAGCAAAGGTCAGTGGTGCGCTAACACGCTGTGTTTCACTTCCACTTGGTATAACAATCAACACTACAATGGAATATGGGCACGGGGTTTTAAATGTCATTTGTTGGAGGGACAGGGACTCAATATTCAGCTATGTGCCTTTGTGTTTACTTTTTATTTTGGTGTTCGTGAAACTGTCTTGTATGCTTTGCATACATTTCAGTATCCACAGACACTGACAGGAGTGATTATTATTAGAGGCAGGCTGTACTAGTCAGCATTTTAAGTTGCACGTCTGCAGCCATATTCTTGCCTCCGTGCAGCACTTAGACATGCCCCTTGCACTCACGCATGTTTCCTATGCATATGGACGTTGCGGCAGTGCACCTTCATTAATATGCATGTGGTACTGCTGCACCATCTCTACGCCGCACGGTCGGCGCAAGGCTAACACTGTCCTTGCGCCGAGCTTCATGAATCCCGGGTACTAGTTTTGATTCTAACAAAAATGAATATTATAATAGTGCTTTAATGCACTATAAACGTTTTGTAGATGACATAGTATTATAGTGGAGAGGTAGCAAGGAGGCATTGGAGCTATTTGTTTAACATCTACAAAATAGCACCATCTTCCTTAAGTTTGAAATGTCTTGTTCAGTAGAGGAAATCACTTTCTTGGATGTTAAACTGATGAATATTGATGGTAAAATTCATACGTCTATATATAGGAAAGAGGTACAAGCAACTATATATGTACATAATTGCAGTATGCACCCCACTCATGTTTATAAGGGAGTAGTAAAAAGTCAATTCTTGAGAACCAGTAGGCTAAACACCACTGAAGAAGGGTTTGCAGCTGAAATTAATACTATGACACAGGACTTTTTGGCAAGAGGTTATAGTAGAAATTCATTAACTAAGAACGTAGAATATGTTAAATCTGAAAGGCCTTCTTCTTCTTCTTTTGGCTGCTCCTGTTAGGGGTCATCACAGTGGATCAACTGTCTCCATTTCTTCCTGTCCTCTGCATCATGCTCTGTCACACCAACCACCTGCATGTCCTCTCTCGCCACATTCATAAACCTTATTTTAGGCCTTCCTCTTTTCCTGCTACCTGGCAGCTTCATCCTTAGCATCTTTTTACCAATATACTCTGCATCCCTCCTCAGCACATGTCCAAACCAATGTAATCTTGCCTCTCTGGCTTTGTCTCCAAACCTTCCAACCTGGGCTGACCCTCTAATATACTTATTCCTAATCCTGTCCATCCTCGTCACACCAAGTGCAAATATTAACATCTTCAGCTCTGCCACGTCAAGCTCTGAATCCTGCCTTTTTGTCAATGCCACTGTCTCCAATCCATATAACATAGCTGGTCTCACTACCCTCTTGTAGACCTTCCCTTTCACTCTTACTGGTACTCGTCTATCACAAATCACTCCTGACACTCTTCTCCACCCACTCCATCCTGCCTGTACTCTCTTCTTCACCTCTCTTCCACACTCACCATTACTCTGAACTGTTGATCCCATCTATTTAAACTCATCCACCTTTGCCACCTCTACTCCCTGCCTCCTCACCATTCCTCTATCCTCCCTCTCATTCACACACATATTCTGTCTTAGTCCTGCTGACCTTCATTCCTCTTCTCTGTAGAGCATATGTCCACCTCTCTGGGGTCTCCTCCATCTGTTCCCTACTCTCACTACAGATCACAATGTCATCTGCAAACATCATTGTCCACGGGGACTCCTGTCTGATCTCATCTGTCATCGTGTCCATCACCATTGCAAATAAGAAAGCGCTCAGAGCTGATCCTTGATGTAATCCCGCCTCCACCTTAAACGCATCTGTCACTCCCACTGCAGACCTCACCACTGTCACACTACCCTCATACATATCCTGTACCACTCTTACATACTTCTCTGACACTCCCAACTTCCTCATACAATACCACAACTCCTCTCTAGGCACCCTGTCATATGCTTTCTTTAAATCCACAAAGACACAATGCAACTCCTTCTGACCTTCTCTGTACTTCTCCATCAACACTCTCAGAGCAAACATCACATCTGAAGTGCTCTTTCCTGGCATGAAACCCTACTGCTGATCACTAATCATCACCTCCCTTCTTAACCTAGCTTCCACTACTCTTTCCCATAACTTCATGCTTTTACTGATCATTTTAATCCCTCTGTAGTTACTACAGCTCTACACATCACCCTTATTCTTAAAAAATCGGTACCAAGACACTTATTTCTCCATTCCTCAGGCATCCTCTCACTTTCCAAGATTTCACTAAACAATCTAGTTAAAAACTCCACTGCCATTTCACCTAAACACCTCCATGCTTCCACAAGTATGTCATCTGGACCAACAGCCTTTCCATTCTTCATCCTCTTCATAGCTATCCTTACTTCCTCCTTGCTAATCCACTGCACTTCATGATTCACTATCCAACCTTCTCTCTCTCTCATTCTCTTCATTCATCAGCCCCTCAAAGTACTCTTTCCATCTGTTCAACACATTCTCCTCGCTTGTTGAGTACATTTCCCTCATTATCCTTTATCACCCTTCTCTGCTGCACATCTTTACTAGCTCGGTCCCTCTGTCTAGCCAATCGGTACAGGTCCTTTTCTCCCTTCTTAGTGTCCAACCTTGTAGCTAAACCATATTTACTTAGAGAAGGCAATAATGCCCAAAAGAACAGCCCGGTGAGAGAATATGGGTTTAATAAATTAGGATATATGATGAAGTACAACAGATATTCTAGGCAGATTCAGTCAATAATTAAAAGAAATTGGACCGTTCTTAGTTCTGATGTTAATGTTAGGAAAATAGTAGGAGAAAAGCCTTATTTTGTATATAAGAAAGAGAAGAACCTCAAACAACTTCTTTGCTATAAAGATTTTGATAAGAATGAAGAGTTACATAGATTTAATAAGGGGACAGTCCCATTATAATATATAACTGCACTTTTTCTAAGTTCATTAATATGGAAACCGGATTTATACATCCTATAACACAAATTAATTTTATTTTTAAGGCATTTGGGACATGCAATAGTGAAAATTTAGTTTACTTGGTTAACTGTGAAGAATGTTTGTGTTTTTACATTGGAAAATCTAACTGTAAATTCAAAGCAGAAATGCAAGCAACCTCCACCCCCCAACACAACCCAAATGACACATAGCCCACATACTCAGTGTGCCACTCAACTACAGCCCATAAGGCATGACGTACCCAACACTCTAGTCATAGGTGACTCTATAGTCAGGCACACTGATGTTCCACTCACCAGGCTAAGCAAGGAAAAAGTTACTGTCAGCTGTCTGTCAGGTGCCAGGATCCACCACATAACGCACGCACTCAGGTCACTCCACAACAAGTACAAATATGACTCTGTAATTGTCCATGTTGGTGTGAATGACCTGAGATGTACCTCCCTGGACTACATGAAAAGAGACATGGAGGAGCTCTCTGATCTTGTAGCCCAGGCTGGTATGACCCCAGCCCTGAGTAGCATCCTGCCATCACCCAGAATGACACCACAGTACAAGGACAAAATGATCGACTTTAGCAATTGGCTAAGCTTCTGGTGTCATTCTAAGGGAATCCAGTATCTGTCTGCCTGGGATGACATGATCGACAGACCATGCTGCTTTGCCAGAGATGGCCTGCACCTATCACCCTTGGGATTCTGGATACTGGCAAAGGCTCTTGCCACCCCTATAGTGTCTTTTTTAGGCAAGGTTCAAATGACAAATTCACCACCGTAACAGGTACAAGCAAGCAAAATCTAAGGGTAATGCTACTCAATGCCAGAAGTCTAAACCTCAAAATGCACTCACTCGAGGCACTCCTTAAATTGGAGAACATTGACATCTGTGCAGTAACAGAGACCTGGTTCAAAGCTCCAGAGAGCACCCCTGCATTACCAGTCTATAATTCATACCACACCTTTCTGCCACCAAACCCGGACTGAAACGCTAAAGGTGGAGGCGTGTCCATATTCATTAAGGATATTCACACCTCCAAGCTAGTTGCTCAGCATAATGCATCTGAGATTATCTAAGTTCAACTAACTCTGGGCAAAACCGCAATCCAGATTGTAGCTTGCTACAGACCCCCCACCATGCTCCAGGATTCCCACTCCTCTTTTCTTGATACACTGGAAAATATTAAGGTACAACCCAACACTCTAATAATGGGTGATTTCAACTACCCTACCATTAACTGGGAAAACTACTCATGTACCAACTCTTTTCCTCAACGTTTTCTGGAAATCATCAATTCCAACGCCTTGGATCAACTTATCCACACCCCCACCAGGGGCAGCAATATCCTAGACCTAGTCATCACCAACATGGGTGACCGGTGTTCCACACCAGAGGTCAGCTCCTCGTTGGTCAGATCCGACCACAAGCTAATCACCCTAGACATCCACATCCTGCTCCCACCCCCCATTAGGAAAACAACCATAAAAAATTTCTCCAAAGCCAACTTCACGCTTCTTAAGACGGAAGTGGCAAACTTCACGACACCCACGCAGATAGACAATAGAGGTACGACTGCTGAATCCTACACAAATGTACTTTATAAGCACTTACATGAGTGCATGGATCATGCTATCCCTAACAGAACCAACATGCTATCCTCCAAAAAAAAGAAGCCAATCTGGTGGTCTCCTGCCATAAACAAACTCTACAATAGAAGAAAGAAACTGTTGCAAAAAAGAGTAAAATCCCACGATTGGAGGAACTCCCTGGTCAGCCTCAGTAAGAAGCTGGGATCCCTCATAAAATCCTCCAAAGCTAGTTATGAAAACAAAATTGCCACTGATTCTAAAGACAGCCACAAAGCATTCTATAGCTATGTCAAGAATCTCAATGGCAACACTCAGATCTGCTCTGAGTTACAGCACAATGACACTAAATATACAGAACCAACTGATATTGCCAACATCCTGGCAGATAGGTTCAGTGCTAACTTTACCCTTCTCTCACCCCCTAAAGGGCCCATCTTTATACCGGAAGAATGCAAAGTTCCTGTAATCACGCTGCATAGGTAAAAACCTCACTCTCCAAAGCCAACAGCACAGCATCCATGGGACATGACAAAATCCCAGGCTGCCTTCTACATGAACTACAGAATGAACTGGCACCCCACCTAAGTACCATATTCAATCATAGTCTCACCTCAGGCTTTGCACCCACTGAATCGCGCACCGTGACAGTTATCCCACTCCACAAAGGGGGGGCCACAACAGACCTCGGGAACTACCGCCCCATTAACCTGATGAGCCTCGTCTGCAAGGCCATGGAACGTATCATCATGGAACTCATAAACAAAGACATTGGAGATCAACAAACTCTGGACCCCACACAGTTTGGGTTTGTAAAAGGCAGATCATGTCTTTTAAACCTGATAGACTTCTTTGAAGTAGTCACCAAAGCCATGGATGAGGATAAGGTGGTTCACACAGCCTATCTATATCTCACCAAGGCGTTTGATACCATCCCCCACTCTGGAATTACAGATAAACTCACTAAACAAGTATAAATCCCTATGTCACAAGATGGGCTGTCAACTGGCTTACTGACAGAACCCACACTGTGAAAGTAGCAGACTGCAAATCAGACGTCAGACCAGTGACAAGTGGAGTACCACAGGGTTCAGTCCTGGGCCCTCTCCTATTTGGTATCTACTTCTCTGAAGTACAGGCTAACACAGAAGGTCTTTGGCTAACTAAATTTGCAGATGACTGCAAACTAGGTGCCATAATCGAAACTCCTAATGATGTGGACATCCTACAAAAGGGCCTCACTGAGAGAGATGCCTGGTGTCAAAGACATGGTCTCAAGCTCAATGCCAAAAAGTGGATTGTCATCCCCTTTGGTAAAACCTCTGTACCCATGAACTACCACATAGTTGGTAATCTACTTAACACTAAAAGTGTGATAAGAGACCTTGGGACACAGGTGGACAGTAGTCTCTCCTTTGATAATCACATTGCCACAGTGGTCAGTAAATCCTTCTATGTGGCACACCTCATCACAAAAGGTGTCTCATCCAGAAAAAAAGAGGTAATTGTTCCCCTCTACTCATCAATCATTAGACCCATTATAGAGTACAATGCCCCTTTTGATATGTACCTCACAAGATATCTACAACAACTGGAAAGGCCACAAAAATACCTCACAAAGAGGATTACTGGTCTCAAACAGATGCCTTACGCAGACTGTCTCAAAAAACTTCACCTTTACTCCGTCACATATCGCCTACTCAGAGGCGATCTCTGCCTAACATACAAAGCTATGTCAAACCCAGAGCTGTTGGACATGCTCCACTTAACGAAATCCCAATCCCTCTGAGCTACACGCTCTAGGGACCTAAACTTTGTCACCACAATAAACAGAACATGCTGGAGGGATAGATTCCTGTCCCAGAGACTTCCCATACTCTGGAACAGACTACCTATCTATGTCAAACAGAGCTCCTCATTAGCACTCTTCAAGAAAAATCTTGATGACTGAATGGGTAATAGGAAATTCACCCCAGGGATCACTTCTGTGGTTCTGCTTGACAGGGGCATAGGAAAATAATTTTCTTGGGTGGCGAAAGCCAGGGTACCTTTTTGGCTAGGCTTGTATAGGTCCTAGGGCCAATAGCCTAGTACCTACCTATGAACCTATGAACCTATAAGGAGAGAATTGCACCCCACTTATCTGATATAAGAAGGGGGGTTGAGACAAATGCACTTAGTAAGCATATTTTACATTGTGGAAATGAACATACATTTAAATTTAGGTTACTGCAGAGAGTTTGCAAAAACAAGGGGGGGGCATTGTGAATGCCACAGAGAGAGCAGAATACAAATGGATAAACGTGTTTAGATCTGATGTCTATCCAGGGCTTAATAAAACTAATAGTATTAAACACATTTTGAAATTAAGACAAGCATATGTTAGTTGAAGTATTACAGTTGTCCTGTGGAGCTTTTTAGGCAGTAATGAAATTTGTTAAGTTGAACATTGTTTTTAATGAAGTTTTTAGTGAACTAGGCTTAGTCAATTATATTAATTATGTAAATTGTATAATTATATAATGTGTTTATGAGATATGTTATGTGATTGGCTGGTGTTTTATATTTATTCTGTGTTTTTAATGTACTGATTCATTCTTGAAAAAGAGTTTCAACTCGAAAGCTTGAAGTAATAAACCTTGTTTTATATGGATGGTCGTGCTGTGCTTTTTTGTTACTGGAATTAATTTTCTGTTGGTTCACCAGTACATTTCGCTGTTCTACACCTGCTTCCTGGACTTTGTAATCTAATGACTTGAGCATTATCTCAGCACACTACTTGTTAAATCCTACTTTACAAATTTCAAATCTGACAACAGATTGAATCAAAAGAAAATGTATGCATTAGGCTTCATTTCAGTCATGACAATTATAAAATCCAATAAGTTGTAATTTACATCCAGTAACCTAATTAATATTAATTTTCCTTTACATAGTGGAGAGAGTCAATGCACAGTAGAGTGAAGGACATCAGACAAATACAGCAGAGGGCAAAAACTCAAAAGACTTTGCCATTAGTTGTGTAATACCATTTCCCATACGTTACAAGTGCTGCTCAGTACCAGATATTGCCAAAGGCTGAGGAGAATGACTGATGAGACAAAAGGAGTGGGAAGAGGAAAATGTATTTATGGGACACTTCTGCACATATTTCTGGTGTGTTAGTCTTAGGGCTGTCTTCATGATTATTCTGTCAGGCTGTTTACATGCAAAAGCAAAAATAATGGGTGACAAAAGCCAAAACATGAGACAACTTTTAAATATTGCCCTTATAAATGTACACACATGCTAGGATAATGCTTTTTCTGACCTATACCAAAATCTGAAAATCAATTGTATGTCATTACTTAATGACTTTTATCCTCAGTGATTTGCCAGAAATTCAAATATATTGTGATGAAAAAAATGCAGAAAGGTGGACATTCTTTGAAAATGTATACACTTTAGAGGTATTGTCCTGTACAATAAAGGGTTTCCAATATGAATTAAGAAGGTGCAGGAGAGTGGACCCATGGTGATAACATAAGGAGACAGTGGTGAGTTCATAGCATATGTAGCACACAGTTACACACATTCTCTTAATATGGAAAAACCTTATATCAATGTATGACATACTTCTGGATTCAAACTATTGACAATCTCATAAAAAAACTGTACAGACCAGAGGATTATCTTAGCTTACCATATAGGAATTCATACTTTCTGACATTAAAATCAGGCATTTTAAGGAGCACTAACAGCAGGTTGAAAAATGGAGAATATAGGCATCAGCCTTTATCACAGTTATATCAATTGTAACACAGCCATGTAGATATGCAAGATAAACTGTATCGTACTCTACTATTTATACCGTTTTGCTATAGCACAGCAGACTTAAGCATATTTGTTGGGAAGTAACTGAAGCAGTGCTGTCTAAGCCAAAAACTCACCAGTTTTGCCATAAGCCATGAAGTGCCATTTACCATCAGTTAATATTGTTGCTCAGTGTCAGGCATCATGCAAATGCTGAGGACTCATACTGACAATACAGAAAGGAGCAGAGAGATAGACAGGGAGGGTGGGAGGCAGGATCAAGCAGATTTTGACAGAAGCAGGATAATGGTGGCTCAATGCAATATAAAGCCAACAACTAAATATAAAATAGTCTTACAAAAACAGTCCCAATACGAGTTTGACATAGTCCTGGATTAGAACCCTTGATACTATGAAAAACAGTTAGTCTATAGATCAACATGTCACAATGGAGCTCTGACTTTGCAAAGTTAAAATCTCACAATTGAAGAACATAGTTAAGGTTTCGCACAAGGTAAAAAGTTTAATCTTGACCTCCAGCCAATGCCTGTTTGGCTGTGTGTTTGTGGGATTCCTCCCACTTTTGGGAAACATGCTGAGTGTTTCCCTCTCAGTCTCACCAAAGAAGGGCAGTGTGGGCAGTAACACAGATGCTGCCTGGTGCCTTATAGCAGGAAGAGTTTTACAGACCAACTTTTTTAGGCATATACTGTGGTATGCAGTATCCTCAAGAAAGGAGAATACAGATCACAAACTGCGTACCATGGCAAGACTAGTCATTTGATGGTGTGAAATATGGCTCTAGATGATTCAGTTATGTTGACTAATGTCACCAAATGGACATGGTTATTTAAGGACCTGGTCTGCTCCCACTTGAACTGGCCAGTGTGTGCCCACCATAAAGTCCAGCAGCCCTGGGTTAATAAGCTAGTGGCCAGCCATTGTTCAGTTGGACAGCTTGGGTTACCTGGGATAGGTCTATTGAGTGAAAGCTGGACATAAAGCCAACAAACCTGCCAAAAGTGAACTAAGAATTGTTACATTCAGTGTAGGTTCATTGATGGGACAGAGTTTTGAAGTGGATGACATGATGGTAAGGAGGCTGGGCATCACATGTATCCAGGAGACAAGATGGAAGGGCCATGCAGCAAAGACACTTGGCTTGGGATCCAGCATCTACTTCTCAGGAGGAGGACAGTTTAGAAATGGTGTGGGGAATTGTGGTAAGGAAAGGCTTCAAAAGGCAGAATTAGTGACAAACTTGTAGCAATTAGATTCCAACCTAATGATATGGCAGTATTCATAATCTCAGCTTATGCCCCACAGCAGGTTTGTGATAGTGAGGAAAAGAGTGCATTCATACAGCAATATCAGGACCTAGTAGATAAAGCAGGACAACATGAATTGGTGCTGATAATAAGTAACCTGAAGGAATATATCAGGACAGACAGAATCGGATATGAGGACTACCTGTTCCTCATGGATGGGGCAACAGGAATAAAGAAGGAGAGGCCATTCTGAATATCTGCTGGCAAATGGCTTGACAGTAGCCAACACATAGTTCAGAAACAGAGTCACTAGGTTATATAACAAGAGTGGCAACATGCAACTCAAATAGATTTCCTTCTAGGATGGAAAGGGCATTGGGGTAGAAACAGTGATTGGAAAGTCATTCCCAGTGAAACAGTCAACCCACAGCATAAATCACTGGTTGCCACTGTGATGATGTGAGGTAGTGCCAGCTATGCCAAAGAAACCAGGGCAGTGCATGTGTAACATATACCAGCATAACTAGTTGAATTTTTGTAAAGAATTATGTGTCATTTGAATATCAGACTGATTTGTGCAGATGCATGAGTGGGAAATGTATTTGTCAAGTCATGTGTGTTAAAAATGTATCAACAGTGGTCCTACTGGACAGAAAGCAAATATACATGTATGTCAGACTGTATTGTTGTTAACTGATGAAATGTATACATTTTAACAGAGGATACTGGAAGGGAAGGGGTTAAGCTCAGCTCAGCTAACTTTAAGAAAAACAGTTTGAAATTAAATGACTTGGTTTAGGCCATAAAGATTTTATCTCACACGTCTGAGTGCAGTCAGAGATGCAATGTCTGGGCTGGGATCCTGTGCTTATTATCCTTAATGGTGAACTATTTGCTGTCCTGCGGTGCCAGAGAATGGCTTGTTAGTTGCTGTAGAAAGGGTGGAAGTATTTGAATCATTTTACAGTTTCCAGAAGCTGTAATTATTCTTAGCAAAGTTCAAGGTATGTATTGTGACACATCTATGCCAGAGACTGGCTAAAGTTTTTAGCGAGGGGGTAATGTGGGAACCACAGAGTCAGTTGACCAAATGGGATGTCATTCTGTAGCTAGCACTGAATTGTATTCAGATACTAGTAAGAGATGTGACAGGTGACAGTAGCACTCAGCACTCTATTTGTTTGGCAACTGACAAGACAACTCACCCACTTCATCTTGCCTTGCTTTAGTTAGCAACTTAACTAGGGAACAATAATTCTTCAGTTAGGAAAATATAGTGAGATTAGCTAAAATTATGTTTTTTCTGTATCTGTCTGAGTCTTTCCATCTGTATTATTTTTATATTTCCTGTAAATTGAAACCCCGGTGTTTATTGTACATAGATACTCAGTATTCTCATGTTTTTTTTATTATTTATTATTAAATATATTGACATCTTTCAGTGTGACTGGTCTTTTAGAAAATAATTTTACCCTGGAAAGTACTTGCATTTATTCAGTGGCACTGTAGCAGCATGCTCCTGAACATCTTGCCAATTGTTTAACACTACCATTTGTATAAGTATTATTTTTTCTAAGAGTAATTGGGTACCCTGGTAAGAGCCTTAAAGTAGCTGGCTGGTGGCAGTGAATCTACCTTATAATTTGGGTGGAGGTGGAATAGTGGTAAATTTGTACCAGCCTTTCCCAGGTGTGTGTTTGTGTGTGTGTGTGTGTGTGTGTGTGTGTGTGTGTGTGTGTGTGTGTGTGTGTGTGTGTGTGAAAATAAAATCTTAAAGAGTGTGTGCGTCAGCTGCTTGGAACAGGGACACAGAACAGTGAATTCTGCAGAGAGAAATGTGAAGTCTTATATGGGGCCTGGAGAGGAAGTCCATCTCCAGGACTGGAGTGTGCTCCCTGTGTGGTCTTAAGGGAAATTGCGCTTGGTGCAGAGAGCCACATCTGAAAATACTGTATCTATTTTTGTTCTAAGTGATTGTTCCCCAGGAGGGTCAGTGGTGAGTATTGAGGCTCCTTGATTACTGGTCCAGAGGAAGGACATCACAGCCACAATCAACTGCAAGCAGTGGTCATAGAAGGTTCTAAGATCAACAGAGACCAGGCTGAAGACCTGGAGTTTGACTGGAGAGAAACACAACAGTTCAAGGAATTAACCAATGCTGAGGCACATCAAGAAAAGGGGGAAAGAGGTGGTGAAGGATGGCAGCACTTCAAAACAGCATGCGTAAGGACTACAGAACAGATATGTGGCCAAGCCAGGTAGCAAAATAAGGTACATAAGGAAGGCTGGTGACAGATTGCAGAAGTCCATGAAGTCATAAAAAGAAAGAAGGAGTGCGGGAGAAAGTGAAAGGTGGAAAAGAGAGACCGGGCTAGGGAGGAATACTGGCTGGCTACCAAGAGTATAAGAAAGGAATTGCAATAACAATAGCAAAGACCAAGGCATCAGAGGCACTCTACCAGCTTCTGGAAAGTGACTCAGTAGATGGAACAAAGAAACTACATCAGGTTGCAAAGCAAAGACAGAAAAATGAAGAAGATAGTCAGACACCCTTCATAAGGGATGTGAGCAACAACCTGCTTACCAGTCAACAGAAAACTACACAGGAATCTATACTGCCCTAGACACAGCCTGTGATAAGAAAAGAGGAGGAGCCCACCGTAGAAGAACTAAGAATCAAGCTCAGATGAGGTCACAGCAGATATGATAAAGATGTTGGGTAAGATAGGGGAGAAATGGACCCTGAGAGTACTCAGCGGAGTTTAGAGATAGGTGTATCCAAGATGACTGTAGAATTAGCATACTAGTGCCACTGTTCAAGAACAAAGGGAAAATTTATAATTGTGGGCAGTACAGAGGTATCAAACTCCTATCACATTGCATGAAATTCCTGGTGATAATGATTGATGATGAATATGCAGAGTAGTTGAAAGCAAGATGGGGCATGAGCAGCTTGGATACAGATAAGGATGCAGCACAACTGACCTGATGTTTGCAGTGAGACAGATAATTGTGAAGAAGATAGAGATGAGGAAAAGGTCCAACTAGGCATTACTAGACTTGGAAAAAGCATATGACAAGGTCCCAAGAAAGCTGATTTGAGCAGTCCTGCGGTGCTTCAAATTTACAGAAAGAACAGTAGAATTAGTGCAAGCTATGTACAAGAACCCAATGTCTCAAGTGTGAAGACTGTTCGGTCTCACAGAGGGGTTCCCAGTGAGAGTGGGTGCACATCAGGGTTCAGCTCTGAGCCCACTGCTTTTCATACTGGTGATGGACTACATTAGCAAACAGCTCAGAGGAGACCGATCAACAAAGCTGCTGTTTGCAGACAATGTGACATTACAAAATAAAAAATAAATGAAACCATGCACAGGTACCAGGGGTCTCAATCAGGAGCTAGTGTTAAATTTTTGATGTTTCATGTTTTAGAAGTGGGTTCTTATGTTGGTCTTTCATGGGATTTTTTTTGTATTTTCTTTGGTACTATATGGTCACTTTAAATGAGTGTGAATTTTAAAATTTCAGAAGTTAATTAAGTAATTTAAATTAATTACATAGTGACTATTTAATGTGTTGTTAACTTGAATTGTTTATCCTTTGAAGGTGAAAAGCCTAGGCACCAGGATAATAAATGTTTGTACCTGTGCTTTTTTTTGTCTTGTAATACTTGGCAGTATTGTATTTTAAAATGTGGCATTACAGGCAGACTCTGACAAGAAGTTCTGCATAGGATAGTGTAAATGGAATGCAAAAGTGAAGACACATGGGATGAAACTGAGCACATATAAGACAGTTTCAATGGCAGCAAATGGGGGAAATCAGAAGCAACTCAGAACTGAGATAGAAGGGAAAACAGTGGAAAAGGTTAACAGCGACAAGTATCTGGGAGGGAGTGGTTGAGGAGAAGAGAAGTCTGAATGAGAAGGTCAAAGTACAGTCAGAGGGTCTGCAGCCAACTGGCACAGATTGTCAGGTATAGCATATGACATAAGAATGCCAAAGAAGCTAAAAAGTAAGGTGTACAAAACAGTGGTGAGACCAGTACTACTGTATGGTATAGAAACCTGGCAGAAAAGGCAGAGCAGTTGTGGAAGCTAGAGATGATGGAGATGAAGTGCCGAAGAAGAGTGGTAGGATGCATACTGTGGGACAGATGAATAAATGAGGATATAACACCAGAAGCCAAAGTAGCTTCAAATGCACAAAAATCAAAGAGAACAGGTTACAATGTTTCTGGCACATGTGCAGAAAAGCAGAAGACAATCTTGTGAAGATGATTCAGAACACACAGAAAGAAGGGAAGAGGAAATAAGGGTGTCCCGCAAAGAAGTGAATGGAGTGTGTGAGAGAAGACCTGCCATAGTCATACATGAGTGTCAAAAAAGGTAGGAGCATGGCACTGAACAGAGAGAAATGACAACAGTTGACACAATACCACAACCCAGTGCAGAAAATGGGAAAAAGGGGTTGATGATGATGATAACCTACTGAACAAGGGAGGATTTATGTAGCAGACTTCATCACAATAAGGCCAACAATAAAAATACATAAGATGAACATCATATCCATCAGCCTAATAAATATGCAACTGTAAAAGTGATGAGACAGAAGGGGTGAAGAGAGAGTGAGATGGAGAGAGATATACCAAGGGTTTGGTTTATGAGACATTCATGGCCATATTTATGGTGTGTTGCTCTTAGATGTTTCCTCATTATTACTCTGCCATGCTCTGTACAATAAAGTGTTTGCTACAGGGAGTAAGCAATGATAGGAAAGTATAAACATGATTAAGACATCAGCCGAGTAATAGTGGGTTATTAAGTCACAACAAATGCTTCAGTGGTGCTCTGTTAGAATTGTGTTTTCTATTTTATTTCTCTTTTCTCAATTGGTTCATTGTCATTTGAGAGAAATAAAAGATGTTTGTACTTACACACATACTAGTAATATAAAATAACATTAAATACTAGTTTGATATACTTCTGGAATTGAACCTTTGACCCTATGCTAAAACATCAGTCTATAGATATGTGAAGTATCACAACACACCAGAAAGGAACGCTGGCATCCTGACATCTATCAGTCTAATAAGTGTTACAGTAATGGTCTGAAAGTAGGGGGCCCATGTGAAAGTATACAGGAATTTCCAGGATGGTGATGGGAGAGCTCCATAGTTATGCACTTCTTCACAACATATAAGTAGAATTGTACACATAATTTGATAAATTTGGAGAGTCACAGAATAATGCTTTATAGAAAATTGGACCAAAACAAGGGGTATCAAGATAACATATAGATGAAGTGGAAAGCCATGCCAAGCAGGAGTTGAGGAGGCAATGCAGACAGATTGGGACCCAGACATGTTGGATGTCTGTGCTGCCTGTGTTGGTGCCATCACAACCACCTATTGAGGTATGGTGGGTCAAACAGCATTGGTCAGTCTAGATCCCTGTGCTAATGATCATTTTGGATTCAGCAGCAATGTACCCCCCCAGAAAAAAAATAAAGAGTGATAGAGATCGGATTGGGAAGACAAAACAGTGAGAATAAGATCAATGGCTTGTCAGATTTTTTTATTTCAATATATAAACAAATATGACACATACATATATTCACCTTTGATACATCCAGATATGATGTGAAGGCATAAAATAAATCAATATCAATATTATTATATAAGAAATTGACAAATTAATTTGACTATGCTATGCTGGATATACATTTTCCAAGTTAATAATTTCAGTTATCAGCATTGAATTGTTAGTCTCATTCAGTACTGCGGTTACTATTTTAGGAAATACTATCCAGTAATAAGAGGTAATTTCTGCTTTTGAGAATTGAACCCACATACAAGAAAGCTGGTGTACACATTGCCTAATGCAATCAACTAGAGCTATAGAAGGCACTTAAGTTTGATATAAAAGTTTAAGCATGCCTGCTCATTCTAATATGGACTGGTGGTCTGAAAATTCTTAACTGGCTTGCATTCATACCTGATGCATACTTACCCTGTACCTCTATGAGGCAAGGGAATCTCTCCTGATGCACTTCATGCTTCTGTGTTACCTGTTCTGCAGCTGTACAGTAATTAAAAAAGATATGAAAGCATAATAAATAAATACTGTATATTCACTGGATAATCCACTCTTTATCATTGATTGTTGATGGGTCAATATATTTACACAACTGAGGGGTGTTTCTTCTCTTAAATTCCACCTTTCTTCAGCTCAGCAAGTTTTACCCCTTTTCATGTTACTGTAATGGTAACAACATTGTTCTTCCATGAGTGGAATGCCAGTTGCACTGGACACAACCTTGGCCAATCTATTCCATGCCTCAGCCTTATACTGAGACCAAGTATAATCTCCCTGCAGCGTACTTGATGAGGGGTGCCACTAAAATTCTGGACCTCTCAACACCCCAATTTATGCTCCAAATGGAACATCCTCCTCACCTTCTCCAGCCATGTATGCAGACGTGAAGCTAGAACTATGTCTCTGAATTGGCACCCAGTTCAGATGTTGTGTATAACATCCTATGCCCAAAGACATACAACCTTGCTAGCTGCATTTGCAAAGCTGAAAGCACAAAAATGGCTTGGCAGACATATTAGCAAAGATTACATGCAAATGTAATGAAAGTGTGAAATATAGCAGTGAGATTTGGCCAAATGTGTTGCTCAAACTATTTATGCATGTTCCAGTGTTAAACATTGGCATGGTTTATAGTGTTTCTTATAATCATTGTTGGTTTGAGGTAAAATGGTATGACTTGTGACATATTTGGCTGTTGGGAGTTACACACTAATCAAATTTAGTAGTACAACCTTAGAATTGAAATCACAAGAAAAAGAAAGACAAAATGTTAACCTTTGCTTATAAACTTTCAATGCCACAGTAGAACTTCCTTCTTTACATGGTAATTTGAGATAAACTATGTTCACAATGAATCAAGATGTACTTGAGAGATGCCAGTATACATGTGACTTGAACTATGCATGGTCCTGGATTTCTCTGTAAAAGGCAGTATTTGTGGTGGTACATACATTTCAGGGGTACTTCATATGACATATTGGGATAAACACATAACTTATGATATGTGACAGGTCATAATAATTATAACACAGCTATTGTGCACATCATACCTACTGTATGCAAGTGCATTGGAAATAAGCTATCTTCATCATTGTCATGGTTAACATAATTTACAGATATTATTTTGAACTTATATAGCAAGCATTAATGATAACTTTGCAGCAACAATCATATTTATGGTAATTATTTGAATTGAATGTTACATTCCTTATCAAAGGTTTCTGACAAATGTCATTCAGACCCCATCAGTAAACATGTATGTAAACTAGATTCAAACCATGCATTACCTGTCTTCTTTCTCCATACTCACTTCACTTGCACCCTGTTCCACAGAGATCATAGCATGCAACACCACCAGACTTGTTTGTGCTACAGAAAGTTTGAAACTTGAAAAGGAGATGAAAACAATTAAATGTATATCTACAATTAGTACTGACATCATTTCAAAGGAAACTTTTGTCTGTCAGAATTACTACTTGAGATATATGCTGCTGTAATGCTTCATATGTAATACAGTTTTCAACATGCCATGTTACTGCTTTTGTCTTATCACATTTAAAAAAATGACATATTTCACCTAATGCATATCACATATTGTTAATAGTACTGAGAAAAGTTGTTTCCAGCAACAGATTCATATACAAAATGAGTGTCAATAGTTATTCTGAACCACTCATTAAAATTATATGTAACCTGGATTTGATCTATGCATTACCAGTTCTCCTTCTCTAAACTCAGTGCAGTTCTACATTGTGCCATAGAGATAGGTTGCTTACATGTACAGTTTCTTCACTCAGAACAATCCAGAGTGCTGACTGCAGCACTCTAGCACCAGGCTCATTTGGTCTATGGAAGGCAGACTAAATTATTTACATATATTTTTTTTTTTCATTTTTTTTTTTGCCTTGGGAAGTAAACCATCATTCACTGCTGGTGACTATAATTAGTATCTATTGCACAATGCCAAGTAGTATGCCAAGGATGATGCCAATTCTTTTTTTGAGTATCTCTTTCTGATAATCTCTCAACTTTGTGTATGATATTAAATGAAAATATGCACATCACTAATGGTACACAAACTTCACCATACCCACATTTGATGCTTGATACCAAGGCATGAACATAACACATTTGAGACTATTTTTACTATTTGCCACAGACGGACAGACATATTTATGGAGAAGAAGACATAGCTTACATATATTCAATAGGTTACATACTATCACTTTAAATTAAAGGTCTTACATACGCATTTTCTTACAGTTATGCTTTCTAAAGTCCTAATAGATGCGTAGATGAATAGTATATATGCAGCAATTAAACTACTAATTCCACTCTCAACAGCAAAAAGTGTTTGCAATACTACAGTTTATTGCTGATTGTGATGACCCTCCACTGGACCAGTAATAAGGAGCCTCAATTCTCACTCTGGCAACAGTGGGGGGTGTTCACTGAGAAGATTGCAGGTACACACACAGTATTTCCAGATGCAGCTCTCTGCATCAAGTACAATTTCCATTAAGAGTCCACAGAGACCACAGTCAGTCCAGGGCTGTTTCCTTTACCTTTCTTCAGATCCCCAGTAAGACTCCTCACTGGCACAGCTATAGAGTTGAGTCCTTAGCCAGGGATGCAAGCCAAGTCCTCCAACACTCTATCTGTCCAACTAGTGCTTTGTGCCCCTGCCCAAGTAGCTGACACATGCACTATTTGAGATTTGATTAGCACACACACACACACACACACACACACACACACACACACACACACACACACACACACACACACACACACACACCTGGAAAGGCTGGCACAGGTTTACTAACTATGCCACCTTTTGCCCAGACTATAAGGTAATCACTGCCACCAGAACTCCTTGAAAGCTATTTTAAGGCCCTTAACAAAGGGTGCCCAATCTTACTGTGGAATTTTAATACTAATACAAATGACAGTTTGACCAAAAACAAGGCTATTAGGAGTGGCCTAAGCAGTGTCACCAAATAAATATGCAGGTACAGTACTTTCAAAACATAAATACTTCTACACAGATCAGCCACAATTAAAGGTTTAAATATATTTAATAATAAATAATAAAAGAACAAGACTAAATATATATTCACAGTGACATCAGAGTTCAAAACCACAGAAAATATTTAAAATAACAATGCAGTATAGTTTCACACAAACAAAGAAAAACATCTAAACTAAACTTTACTATATTCCTGACTGTATCTAAGAGAAACTAAATTCATTAGAGCAAGGCAGATGTGGTGACTGGATCTTGTCAGGTCCAAGACATAATGCAGAATGTTCTGTCTCACTAAGAGACTTTTTAAATTAATATCTAAAATATTACTGCTGGGATAGCTTGCAGAATTACATCATTTCTGGTCAACTGACTTCTAGTTCCCAGGCCAAAAACCCCATTGCTAGAACCTGGCAGCATTTAGCATTTGCCTGTAAAAATATACAGACAAGGGTTTTTCCTCAGATCTTTGGCAGCTGCTGGAAGTCGTAAAACAAATGCATTCCTTCATGCTTCAAAAGTAGCAATTAGTTCACTCCAAGGACAATACAGAAAACTCCCTAATACAGAGTCTGTGTCTCTAACTGCATGAAAAACCTGAGAGATAGCCTCTTTTATTGCATAGCCTATAAAGTAATTTAATTTCAACTATTTTTCTAAAGTTTGCTGGACTGAAGTTAACCCTCCAATTTCCTCTGTTGACGTATACATTTAAACAGTTATAATAGTGCATGTACATTTCTGTTCTCTTCAAGTAGGGCACACTGTGGATACATTTTAAGCACAATCACTTTACAAAATACCTTTTCAACACAATCATCTGTACAGAGCAGTTCGATATACACATGACATATAGTTCTAATACATTTATAACACAAGCATCTTATATAAATCATTTCGATATTCACCATTGACATATAATTACTTACAAAATTCCAGCTAGCTATGCTGGCAATATCTCCTTTCATCACCCTGACCTTTTCTTTTTAAGCATTATTCCTATTTTTATGCTAGCTGCAGGAGTGTGAAAAAAATTATTCCTCTGCAGTGGATATACTATTTTTCTGCTTATTAATGCTTATTTTAATATACTGTTCACTTAAAAGCACTACAGCAGTTTCCTATTATTTGTGTCTTTCGGCTTTTCCTGGTTAGGGGTCGCCACAGTGGAACTCTGGTCCGCTAATGATTGGCAGTAGATTTTTACGTGCTGGCTTGCCGGGCCTAATGCACAGCCTTCAACGAAGGAACGCCCATTCACGTATGTTGACACACAGAATACGCTCTAACTGAGAATCGAATGGGCAACGTCTAACTGTGAGGTGACAATGCTACCACAGCACCACCACCGCAGATTTTACTATTTAGCTAAGAAGAACAGCTTGACTTTGTTAGAGTTCATTAGAGTGTAGCAAGCTGATGGTAAATGTTTCTTATAATCATGTAACCTTGAAAGGAAGTTATGTACCTTGTACTTGCTTGAAATGTTTCTGAGATAAGCCTGCTGAAAGTAAACACATAAACCATGTCAAGACTGATGCATGAAAACATTTTAAGATATCCTCCCATATGCATAACTTTTTATCTGTTTACTCCTTTCAGGCCTGGAAATGTGAATTTGTGTTTATCACACATTGAGAAAGACTTGAACTTTGTATTAACCCATCTATTTTTGTAATTTTAAGATATAAAAAGGAGTGTGTCTATGCATACAGTAGAATTTCTGTATTTTGAGATATTCCAGTATTATGATACTTTTTAATAAAAAATGTGTTTGCATTCAGAATCTCTGACAGTCTGTATATTGAATTAAATAGATGCATGATATTATCTGCTACCTAGTATTTCTTTTCAGATGGTGCCATGCCTGGTGCCATTTGAACAGAGGTTTATTTGTTTTGCTTCACATCACTGGAGACTATAGCAGGAATCTCTTTGACAAATACTGGGTGCCCATTTCAGTAAGTGCTTTTAATTTACATTTTATCTTTGAGTTCCTGTGTGTTTCGGTGAAGACAATGCAGCCTTGGACTGTATGCACATTATTTATTGTACTACTGAATATATTCTATGTTTAGGTATATTTATTTATTTATTTTATTTTACATTTCTTTGACTTGACAGGGCCAAATGCCCTTTTTCAGTGGAAACCCAGGGAGAAAAGCTCCATTACAAAAAGACATTAGAAACAATACAAGAAATTGATAACAATCAATAATACATAACTGGTAAATACAGGTATCAAATAAACTATACATAAACAATAAAAATTGAGAGAGTAATATAAAATGGGAAGAAAAAGAAAGTTAACAAATAAACTAGCATGAAACAGTTGTACCATCATAGAGAAATGACTGATCAGTAGGATTTGGTGGTAAATATTTATGAGATACATGTAAGGTATTTGAACAAGAATATGGCTGACTGTTGCTATGATAGTCTTACTTTTTCTAAACAGTGATAACTAAGGCAATACCGAGGTGAAGTTCAGGAAGGAATATATATGATGAAACTGCAGAAACCTTGAGATAGGATGATAAAGATAGGAACAGTAGTGAGCTTGAGATAGGTAGAGATAAATTGGAATTCCAATATAGAAGGGATAGTCAGGATGTTAAAATTTAATAAGAAGAGATAGTTTGGTATTAAGAACAAGGAAGAACAGAATGATCAGCCTGGATTTGGGCAAGGGCAAAGCCATTTTTTCATTAGGTGTTCCTTAAACAGTAGTTTAAATTTGGATGTGTTGCTAGAATTTAGTATTGTCTGAGGCATGGAATTCCAGGACTTAGATAGTTGGTGGAAGAATAGAGAGTTACAGTAACAATCATTGGATTTAGTTACTTTGAGTAATAGTTTGTTGGAGGATCTTGGTGGCCTTCGGTTTGAGTAGGCTGCACTAAACTTTTGAGTGCTGGACAGCTGTCTGGATGATGGAAGATGGAATGAATGAAAGGTAGTTGGTTGAGGAATAGGAGATTGGGAAGTTCAATCCAATTTACTTTATGAAGTGCTGTGCAATGATAAGATCTGTAAAGGAGGTTAGTAGCAAATCTTGCGATTTTGTTGTAGCAGGACTCCAGTTTGTTTTAATCTGATTTTCTGAGATTAGTGAATATTGGTGAGGCATACAGAAGGGTAGAGAGTAGATGAGTCCTAGCTATGGAATGTCTAGTGGCCTCAGTTAGGTATGACTTGACTTTGTAAGCCTAGCTTAGTGTGGACCTTTTTGATAGTTAGAGTGAGGCGTTTGTCAAATTTTAGGTTGTTGTCAATTGAGACTCCAAAGAGTTTTGTGTGCTGAATAGGTTAAATTTTAGTTTTGTTGCCTGAGTAGATGGTGAAGGGGGGAGAGTTATCAGGAACTTTGTTATTAGTGAGGAAAATAAGCTTTGTTTTATTTGGACTCAGTATGAGTTGAGAATCTGAGAGGTATTTTTCAATGTCTTGGATATTGCATATTGAATGATAGTTGCATGCTGGGTAGCTAAGCCTATTGGTGAATATGGTGAAGAGCAATGGACTGAGAATTGAGCCTTGGGGTATTCCTACTGAGACCTGTAATAGGGTGGAGAGTTCATTTTGGCAGTCAGTTAAGTAGCTGAGAAACCATAAGAGGGCTGGCTGGGTGAGGTTTAAGGAAGCTAGCTCATTTAGTAGCTTTGGTGGGATACTGTATCAAAGGCCTTAGACGTATCAAGAAAGAGACACAAAATGAGCTGGTTGTCATTTCTAAGCTGGTTGACTTATGTTTATGACATATGCCCCAGGATTCAATAAAATCTATGTAGGGTCCATGTACAGACTACATGTAATGTACCCATCTACATGGCTAAGTTTCCCCCTCTTCAGCATGCCATGCATATTAATCATGGTGTGCTGCTGAGGGAGAGCATAGCAACAAGGATATTAAATGCATGTCGGCAGAAGTGTAGAGGCTATCCTGTGGTTGTGGATGCCTGGTCAAATGTTATGTACAGCGTGAAGCTCCCTGTAATGTTCCCTGCTACTGTTGAAACGTGCTGTGAATTAAGTTTGTGTTCTAAATGTCTAATTTGTTTTTATTTTATTTTTTTAATGTTGTTTATGTGGCATGGTATGGAATGCAGCAATGCCAAGCTGCTGTTGCACATAGACAGTTGACACCTGCTAGACATCTTAAAATAGAAACTGGATGCAATTAATTATCATATCTGTTTTTTTATTTATATATATTTTTTATATTGTCCGTTTGTGTGGTGCATTGCAAAGAGCAATAATACCAAAGGGTGCTTACAGATACACAGCTGACACCAGCCAGACATCTAAACATAGAAACCAGACATAATTAATTATTTATTTCTGGTTATGTTTAAGCCCGTTTGCATGATGTGGCATGGTAGCTTAGTAAAATATGTGAAGGTATACTAGTTTATATACTATCCAAGTAGCTAAATGGGTAGAGTGATGGCCTAAATTTTCATAGGTCCTGGGTTCGAGTCCCTAGCAGACATACTATTTTTTAATGTAATGTAAATATTTGTTTAACTTAAAAACAAAACTTTTACATTTGGAAGAGTTGCACGGTGCTAAGCATTGCATAAACATAATTAATGGCTACTAATGTCTGCAGGGTTTTGTTGGGCTCATGATATGCAATTATGAACCTAGGCAGCTGCAGGGTGATTACCAGGGCTCAGAATGCATGGCTGATACCTGGGATGAGTTGGCTAGGGAACTTACCAGTGCTACTGGTATCCCCCGCACTGGTGAGCAGTGTCACCACCACTATGATGATCTGAAGAGTAGAAAGAGGGGAACTTTGGACAGCTGGGTCCAAGAAACCAGGGATGGGCATGCCCCAGACATATGAAAGCATTTCTTTCACTATTTTACTGAAATGCAAGCTGAATCTGTGCAACACTGGTATGCATAATGGTGTGCTTCTCTCCCAACAGCTGCAGCTGCGAGGGCTGGCAACATGCAGTCCCGTGCCAGACACCTGGTCAGGTTGCACCATGAATATGGGAAGTATGGATATATTATGCTAACTGTAGTGCAATAAACAATAAACAATAAAAATTGTACTGCAATAAAGAATAAACAATAAAAACTAGTACAATAAAGGAAAAAAAAAAAAAAACTGTAGTGCAATGAATGGACAATTAGAACTGTAGCGCAATACATGAACAATAAAAACTGTAGTGCAATAAACAATAAACAATAAACAATACAAATAACAATAAGCAAAAAGGTGCAAAGCAGGGTTGTGGTGTCATAACATAGTTGCAGTAGAGCTGTGTGTACAGATCCAAAAACAAACAAAACAGAGTCCAAACTGGCCAAAATCTTTTATTATAAAATGTAAGTGCTTTCAGGTTAAAAAGCCCTTCATCAGACAAACTTCACATAACCATTACAGGCTTTAAATATTAAAACAATTTTAAAAGCAACCAATTACTTTCTATACTTGACCCGCCTTTTCTGGGTCTATATTATATAATCGAACTTTCAAAACTTCGAATCCCATATGTCCGACAACATATGATAGAAGTTTGAAAGTTCGAATATATAATAAAAAACAAACAAAAAAACTTACCTTAATGGTGCAGGCAAGGGGGCAACCCCTCCTGCACCCCCCACACCCCCCCTACTTAAATATACCAACTCCGAGATCGCACTACAGTGCAGGAAAGGGAAATTCTCCCATTCTGCACTGAACAGCACCATTATGCTTAACCTTTGAACACTTGAAATGTTGATCATATGGTGTCGACCATACGCCATTCGACATTTCAAGCTTTCGAGGTTCTAATACAAACTTCCTTTTCTTTAAGGCTGGTTTTAAAGGTACAGAACTATTTAACCCAGGTGGGTTGTCAGCAGCCAACTGTATAGTCCATCTTAATCCTGCATACTCTGTGTCATTGACAATGCCCCCCCCCTTTTTTTTCATCTGTGCAACATGCAGAATCATAAAAACAAAAGTATGATTTGGAAAGCTAGAAACATGCTGATATAATGTATTATGTTTGTCCTTCTGTCTGATAGATGACAACAGTATTCTTGTTTTTAACTTACAATTAGTTTTTCCAACTTAAAAACTCGGACATGATTTGCAGCATGCCAAGTAAACCACATTCTCTGTATGGCAATCTGCATAAAACTCAAATGTATATTTTTATTTGTAACAGGATGTATAAAATAATTTAAACCATTCACATTTCAACATGCCTGTTTCAGTCCTTTACTTGGGATAGATTTGATGAAGAACTGCACACAAGAAAATGGCCTATCCACAGGTGAGGCGTTAAATGAGACTTTCTTTGAGCTTCTGACTTGTTTAGATAGCACCACAAGAAAATTGAAACACCTGCAATGGCAGAGGTTTCATATGGAAGCATGTTTGGAATATAAAATAGTGCCTAGGGGGATGAGAGTATTATGCATGCCAGCACAAGAAGATGCATGTCCTGACTTGCTAGCTCGCTGGCAGCAGATTAACATAGCCACTAGCTTTCATTACATGAATTTCCTCATAGAATATTTATTTTGAAGAGGAACTTTGTAGTGAAGTAAAGGATTTACAGAGTAATCTACAAATGCATTACAACACAGACCAATATCTGTGTAAAATTACATTTATTATGTGAAGTTTGTCTGATGAAGGGCTTTTAAACCTGAATGCGCTTACATTTTATAATAAAAGATTTTGGCCAGTTTGGACTCTGTTTCATTTGTTTTTGGATCTGTTTTTACAAGAGGTTCGAAAGGAGTCCTTAAGGGAAGCTAAGAGTCTTGTGTTTTGCTAGAGCTGTATGTATTGCATATATTTGGTAAGGTTGCTGCAATCATCTGTAAAACTGTAATAACTGTAGAATGCAAATGTAACAGTCTGAAAAATGTATTGCACAACTCATAGTACAGTTCAAGACTGTCTCCAGGACAGTTTCAGTCACATAATGCTCTCTTTTCCTCCCACTCCAGGAATAACAGGTATATGGTGAGTTAGCCCACTTTATGGATAGATATCGTGTGTAGACTTCACAGATAATTAACACCAATACCAATAAAGTGTTAAGCAGGATTGTGGTGTCCTAACTAAATCTGTCAATATTTTCAGTAGGGCTGTATTCATTGCATGTCTGTTCTAGGTTGCCCTAGTCAATTGTTACTTTATTTGCAGATGTCCCCTTCAGTCACAGCTTTGACTAACCTCAACTTATTGTTATAACTACATTACTACAGCTCATCAAGGTCGGCAGGTTCCTCATGATCTGCCTACCTTGCCTCCTTCAGCCGTGGCACCAGGTCCCAGCACATCTGGAACCCAGGCTGGTGGTGCCCCCTCTGCTGCTCCTGCACTACCTGTGGCAATGGGTAGTACCACCCCACAGGACAAGGACAGTCCCCCCTCTGGGAGCGGTGGTGGAGGGGGAGTTGTCATTCATGACAAAATGCCAGGTTTGGGGAGCGGGATCATCTTCTGTAGTTTTGGACGATGCCTGCACTGGATGGAGAGCATGCTGGCCACCCTGGTGGGACAGGCTCACCCTGGAGTCCAGCATCAACCACTGCCACCTTTGGGGCAGTGACAGAGCAGTGCTGACAGTCCCATGGGAGGGATGTGAGTCATGCTGCTACCTTGTGGAGGCACATTTGTATGGCGATTCCACAACACCATCCAAGGTGTTCACCCCCTCTTGTGTCACACATCACCCCTGTCTGCTGTCTTGTCTCTCTGCAAAAGCTTCCTCACCTACACTACTTACCTCCCTCACATGTACCTATGTCCCTTCCCCAACATTCCACTCTCTCCTTAAAAAATGGGCATTTGTCCCCCCCCAAAAAATATCGTCCCATGCATGGCTCCCCATTTTGCACACATGTCAACTGGACACACATAATTTGGCAATTTGGTTCAATTGGCTTAACAATGTAGTCATGTTGTCCTCACCCCTCTCTGTGGGGGAGAGTCCAAAGTCATCGACAAATTCTGTCAAAGTGCACAGTTGTTGCTGTACAAGAAATGGATGGCTATGGTTCTTTCCTAATCCCTTCATGCGCATACCTACCTGCCTTTCACTATGGTTTCCACCCTGCTTGCACCCCATTTCACCACTTTCCTATCTCTCCATTTTTCTTTTCTTGATATATTTTTGTGGGGGATGCAGCACTTCTCACAGCTTCACTAAACTTAGCTAAATGGAGCTATATTGATATATGTTTTAAATGATAAAGATACAAAATAAACACATGTACCCTATTTTGAACCCAAGACTATCACACCTGCAGACTACTGTATTAATCTGCCACGTCACACAGCTGTTAATTAAAACAGGTGGTTTAAGCAAAACATAGTAATTGCAAGTTACAGTCAAGTTACAGTCATTAAATGTGTTTAAGTGGAGTTGTGCATCACTCTGCATCGTGCAAACTTACTTAAAGAGTAATGGAAAAAATAGGAGTGTACCTTGGAGTCTGATGCAAGAGTACACCACTAGAAAGCCAAACACAGAATATTGGATGCAAGTGAGTTCTCCAATAGCAGGTAAATGTGCCCTTTTATCAGCAACATTTAGAAATACACCTGCTAAGGCATTAATGACAAAATACATGTCCAGCTGGGACCCTAGTGCAGAAATACATCCATATAAAGCCATGCACATAATGATGGATGTAAAAATAGTATGTCACAGCCTGTATGTGTGCACTTACATCTTGCAAATACACCTGCTATAACAGTGACTCATTAGCTCAGTCTGTTAAATGCCTTGCAAACAGTACATTTTGCCACACACAGCCCTGGATTCAAATGCAGTGGTGTGTGGCATTTAAATTACATTACTCTGAAGCCAGGAATTAATGAGTGAGTCGTGTACTTTTTATACAGTGCATTTCAAATTAAATGTCTGCTTTTCAGTGATAGAAGTCACAGGCATGCAGATATGAACACACCTCACATATCCCTGTAGCAAAAATATAAGTGCATAACATGTCTGGTCATGCATTAATATGCATTTACAGAGGATTTCAACTCAGGTAATGCAAATGAGACCCACTAATATAAGAGGGTGGCACACAGTTATTTCATACTCACAGTGCAGATTAGCACAGCTGCACAACTAACATACACATATGAAGCCCCTGTTTGTAACAATGACTGCCAGCATATACTTTCCAAATGAGTACCAGACTGTAACACATGGCCTGATAGTTGCCCAAATAGTGGACATAATATTATATTTATCCCATATGCTGCTCAAGGACACAACAAACATGTTGTCTAGTACTCTGTTAATGATACCATTGCCTAGCATACTTACCTTAAACACATGCATTAATTGGAGTGGAATGGGTGCCCTCATTATGGCTCTTCCTCTACCACAAGGCTGACACAGCTCCTACAGTTACTCTTACACCTTGTTGTCCTCCAAAGTGTTCACACTCTCTGCCTATTTCCTACAGCAGCAGCCTGTAGCACACACATCTCTATGTAAAAGTAGCTACTACAGACCTACCCTCTGCGATGGCATAGTCTCCTCACCCCAGTAGTGTCCAGCACAACATATCAGAAAGGGATTCTAATCTGCATGAAGGCCTTATATCTTGTACAGTGGTTGCATGTCATTGGCTGATGATAGTGCAAATCAGCTGTGTTGGCTGTAATTACCATTTCAGAACCACAGATTGGTTGAGGCAATCACACGGTAATGAGAAACATGTTAAATAGAAAATAGCTGGCTATCGGGAACCATTCTGTATGAGACTTTCTCCACACAGAACATACATTTGCAAAAACTTAAATATCACCACATATCAACAGAGGAGTTCTGCACTCCATCAGGTATGTAACCTTTTTGTTTACAGCAGGATGCAAATGTGTGAATATACTTACGGGGACTAGGAATTATAGCATTAAGCCTTTCTTAAAACTGTGATAATGACATGTCATTGATCTCCACATTTGTTACACCTAAAGAGGATGTACAATACATCAAGGGTGGAATGTTTTTTGTCAGTGTGGCACACAAGTCTCATGGGACTGTCCCTTTATAGTGGTTGTAATAGCACACTGCTATTTGTTTGGCACTGTTGTTTTGACATGTTATTGGGGGGGGTCCCCCTAGGGACACACTACAATAGACTCCAGTGTTGGGTGTATGATCATACAGCAGTATTATGGCACACACTGGAATAGCTGACTATCGCTAGTATCTTAGTTGTATCCACATGCTTAGTATGTTGCACACTGTGGAATATAGCATGTGTGATCAAGCAGTGAATACTGCCAGCCATTCCACTCTTGTTGTATCTCTACATAGTTTACTTCCAAATATGTGATCCTGGCATGTGCTCCCATTTTTTTGTCTTTCAGGAAACACGTATCTAAGATGCTGTGCACCTTTCACAGATGCAGAGAATGATATTATACTGGGAGGCCTCTGGTGACACCATGAACTCCTACTGTCCAAGGGGATGCAAAACAGGGAACAGCAGGCAGCATTGTAGGATGACCTTGACCATGATGTAAATGCCAGCAGCAGATATAGCCAGGGATCATGGTATCACAGGTGGAGGACCTGCAGGGGAACAAACAATCTCAGCCACTGAGGAGATCCTGGTGAACACACATGACAGCTCCCAGGCATCCAGCACAATGTACATTGTGGATGTGGATGCCACATATTCCATGGCAGAAGAGCAGGCAGGTAAGCTTAGTTTGATCAGCATTACAATACTGTAGCATTCAGTATGTCATGGAGTACATACTTTTACGTGGGTGTCAGTTCTTTGTTCTTTGGGGGGGGGGTGGAGAGTTTAACTGCAGTTTGACTCTCATGCTCAGATTTTGACCAATATAACAATTAACACAGTAGCTACTGTAAATGTGAGATATATCGATGTATTATCTTGTTGTGGTGCAACATGCAGTGGTACTGACATTACTTCTCCCTCAACTTTTTACAGGTCTGTCATCTGTCAGGTATTGGACAAGGCCATGGTCCTGCTCCTGGTAAGCATGACACGGTTTTGTTATAGATGTAGTTTTACAACAATGTAATCCCTAAAGTGTCATCCCAGGCCTGCCGTCTGGATTGCTATACTGTTGGCATGATTGCCAGCTGCATAGATATGTACACATGTTAGAGTCATACATATGCCTTATAGGTGTGATCACACTGATAGATGTGACAGTATTGTCAGGACATTACAGATCGTCTTATGTGTCAACTGTGCAGAGTCTTCACAAACAGTGTACCTCAATTTTGCTGATGAGATTGCTGTGTAAAGATTTTTTATTTACAAGTAGCTACAGCTGTTTGTGGAAAAAGTAATGTCCTCTTGTCCTACTATATGAAGTTGAGTTTTCAACAGGTCTGTAATACTGACAACATTGCATAGAACTTTACATATATTGCAACACAGTACTGCAAAGTATAATAGTGTAAGTAGTAATGTATTGCTATTTCCTTTCTTATCACGGGTGACTGGGCAGGGTTGGTCTCTGTACCCTATACAACCTGATGTCAGTGTCTCTTCAGACTCTGATGATGGTGGCCACAGTGAGTCACATGTGGGGGTTTCAGGGGCTGAATCTGTCCCAGAGGCTGGCATCCCTCTTCTGTCATCTCTGTCACTGGACACAGTCAGTATGCCCACACATACCCAGTCCCTGGAGGCCACATATATTGGGCAGTCAGAAGGTGGGGACATTGAACAGGAAATTGTAGCAATTATGGCTCCAGTGAATGTAGACACTGGCCATAGCCAGAGAGCTAGTGAGGATCCATACAGGAAGATTGATATGGTTGCTTGTAAGAGGCCTACTGTCTATCCACTACCTTTTGCAGGCGTCACATCACGGGTCACTCGGTGCATGTTTTAGGCCATCATGGAGGCACAGGCATGTTCTGAAAGGAACTCCAGACATATGCTTAGTGTTATGGATGCAGCAAAGTCTGACATCTGTGACTGCCTCCACTGCATTGCTGACATCCTGGATCAGTTCACTGATGCAGTGGAAAGAAGGTGGGCTGAGACAGATCACAGTCTGTCTTGGAATGCACAGTTTCTGTGATGAAATGTGTGGTTGGAGTTCAGTGTCAGACTCATGGACATAGGTCAGCAACCCCATCTGCTGAGAGTCCACGTGGCCATGTACAATCATGATTCTCATAGCGGCAGTACATCCAGCGCTACAGAGAGGAGTATGCTGTCCACACCAAGACATAGCTGGCCATGAGCTCATGGTCCTGGGCATTCCAGTGGAGGATACAGTCCCAGCAGACATCAGTCACCATCAGGTACTAGCACCACTTCTGACCTTGGGCATGGAGGTGCCAGTGCAACTCCCAGCAGAGCCAGTTCCCATGTTCAGAGCCAGAGATGGTGAACTGTCAGCTCTACCATTCACGGTTCAAAGCTGTCCAACATACACACATGTAAGGCTAGCACTGAGCTTGACTGTGTATATGCACACACTCATACACCACTGTCAAATGCAGGTCACCTACAGATGCACATGGCACATTTCCATGGTCCATCTTACCTGCTTCCCTTCCTGTCACATACACATGCTGTCAACCTTCTGAGTCAGCCTAGGCCTCCTGCATCCCCACACAACACCCTGTGCAAGTGATGATACATGTGCCACATCCCTGTTATCCTCATCACTGATGCAGGGAAATTAAGCTATGTGTCTGATGCACAAGGTGATTATATAAATTAACATGCACTTGTGTAATGCATTGTTGTTTTGCCATACCACTCATAGTGGTTACTGACAGATAATGTATGCTGACATTTGTAATGAGTAAGCCACATAATTTTGTATACCTTATGTTGTATGATGTTGAAATGGCTGCATACTTCCACAATGAAAGGTGTGTCATGGACCTGTTTCTGTTTCAGGATTCTGTTGGGGACACCTATGGATGCACAATGGCAATAAAGCCGTAGACATCACAGCACAGGATGGAATGTCAGCACAGAAGAAATATGCCTTCAGCAAGGTACAGCACTATATGCGCACAGCTCCATAGGTTCATATGTGTATAACAGGCTAACAAGGACAATAGCATCATTCAGCCTACACATGCGTCCCTAATCTATGAAAAGTTATGCTACTCTTGATAAGTGTCACCAGGGGTTTGAGAGCTAACACATCTACAAGCTGTTGTTTGTCTGGTACCAGTTATGATTGTCTTGTCCTTTCATGGCGTTTCATGTCACATGACTTCAGAGATCTGGGGACACTGCTTGCCACTACATGCTAGCTGTCCTTTGTACAACTAAGCATTGCAGTTACTTCCAGCATGTTCCAAGAAGAGAGTCAGCCAAGGTGTCTGTACAGAGCACAGACAAACAATTTAGGGAAGTGTAATATGTAGGTATTCTGCAGTTGGACACTACCCAAGCAGTGTGTACTGGAAGGACACAATTACCTTGTGAAGACTGTGTTAAGTATGCTAGTCCACAGAATTGCTGGTGCCTGGGAACTACTAATGCTGATCTCGCTGACACCAGTCTTACATAGGATATCATGCCCCAATACGTTTTTGGTCATCACATGCAAAACTTTACTATGAAGCCTAAGATGAGAAGCAGGACACAGCCTGTTTGTTCACCCAAATAGCTGTCCTACATCATGAAAGGCTGTCTTGGCTTCTCATACCCTTCTCCAGGTAGATGCCTTGATTAGCAACCTGGGCACTCCGTTGACTTTGCATGTATTATGCCTTCTGTTCCAGGGTTGGTGGTATGTCACTAGGGAACTGACAAGATGGTAATTAGGAGCACTGCTGTAGCACCACAATATATTGCACAATGTTCAGTGACATCAATGTCAGTTCTTGCTGAAATAATCAGCACACTGGCAGTGAACCATCGCAGGTGACAATTTCACAGCTAGTCATGCATCCTGCCCTTCAACAGATTAATGGTGGATATCTGCTGATATGGCTTCAAGGCCTACTGCAGTAGACTGGCCACATTTGGCCAATGTGTATCCACCTGACACATGTCTTAGGCATGTCATACTGTACAGTTATGTACCTGAAACACACGTCTGTGTTCCCACATCATGTCACAAAACACCCAGTGTGCTGTCTGGTTGCTTGACCGGCATCATACACTTGCGAGGCCAATTTAATGTCAGCAAAGTTGTAGAAGTCCTCTCTTCATGCATGGGCATCCACATCTTCACTGCAAGGTGTGCCTACAAACACTGTATATCAGGCTGTCAACCTCAAGGGTGTAGCAGCATGACCCTAACTTTGTAGGACCTGCTGATGAGATGTCGGGAATGTCCACACCCCTCTACTCCTATGACACACAAACACAACGTGTGACAGATGTGACTGTTTTAAACCTTGCTGCTATGGTGTCTCCAACAGCAGTCATTATATATGCCAACATACACAGCTCACATCCTGCACCACTTGCATCCACATCACACACACATGTATGTGTGCAGCTCCTTATCAGACATATTGCCAAGCAACAGACACCTCAGAAAATCCTGCCTCTGGAGAGCACAGAACATATAATACTGCATGCACCACTCTCTCACTGATCAAACACCTGAGGCAAAACACAGAATCACACCTCTTAGTCATAGGTGATTACATTATGAGACACAATAGTGTCTGTATCGACTGGCTACATATGGGAAAGATCACAGATAGCTGTCTGTGGGTTGACACAATAGGCCTTACCACACATTGCTGCAAATCAAGAAATATCAGTTAACATAATGTTGACATCGTAGTTCTTGCAGGTGTGTACAACTAGAGACATACATCAATGGACTGTATGCAGACAGATGAATGAGCTTAGCCAGTCTGCCACTTGCAGGTATGCACATAGCTTTCAGCTGCAGTTGACCCTCACCTAGGATGATGGCTCCATACACACGGAAATTGATGGATGTCAATAATTACCTCAATGTGTGGTGTCATTGTAAGGGGATCTACTACATGTCTGCCTGGGATGCCTTGCTCAACAGACATCAATGATTCACCAGTGATGGTGTTCATCTCTCACCATTGAGATTTGGAGTACTAGCCAAGAATGCTGAAACCCCCAGAATGCATCTTAGATGCACTGTTGAGGGTAAAGTTGGCAATGAGAACACCATCTTCATACAACATCATGGTTATTCGGCTACACACTGGTTATGGCAACACTAAATCCCACTCTGTGGAAGGTTGCCCCACCCTGGAATATGCAGACATGTGTGCAGTCAAGGACATCTGGTTCAAGGCTGTGGACAGCACCACAGCCATACCAGACTACACGTCCATCCACATCTTCTTACCTCAAAATGACAGTGTGCAAGATAATGCAGGTGGTGTATACATACTCATTATGGATAGATACACATCCAGATTTTGTGAAACACTGTGATTTCCCAGAGACATTGCATGTGGCATTCACTACTGGAAGGGCAAATAATCAAACAATAGCCAGCTACAGGAGCAGCTTCATGAATCCAGACACTTATTGTGCATATTTGCATGCATGTGTGCCGATCAAGATATATCATTACAGCATGGTTTAGGGTTACATTAAGTGACCACCAACTATGCTGCTGCAGCTCACTTGCCCAAAGGTTAGTCCATGTCCTTAACTACAATGCCCTGGAGCAGTGCTATGACATCTTCACAAAGACAACCAATGTATTGCATCATGTCTTTACCAATATGGGTGACCACTGCAGCCCCCCAATGTGAGGTCCTCCCAGATGGGATCTGACCACAGATCAGTCTCATTAAAAGTACCAGCCGTACCCCCCCCTTGCAGACAATACAGACATATATTTCAACAAAGCCATTTATTACCTCCTGTGGGATGGTATACATAGCTTGACTGCACCTCCCCCCTCAGATGGCACAGGTAAGTATGCAGAGCTCAACACCCCTGCATTATGCCAGCAGCATTACAACTGCATGAACTCGGCTGTAACTGACAAGAGGAACACAGGCTCCTCATGGCACAGCAAACTTGCCGGATGGAAAACTGTCATTAGCAGGCTGTACAATAAGAGATAGGCATTGCTGTGTGACAGTTGGGGTGAGCCCCCCCCCCCCCCAAATGGAGGCACAACCTCCTCAGCTAAAACAAGCACATAGTGTTGTTGTAATGTTGTGTAGACACAGTAAGTGACAAAATGAGCCACCCACACAAAGCAGAACCACAGCACACAGTGCAGTTACATGTGTGACCTCAAAGGACAGGCCCAGATTGTCAGTGAACTCATACATAATGATGTCACACATAATGGGTCTGTACGCATAGCTAACATGTAATCCCACAGGTTCTGCATCAGCTTCACTCCCCTGTCCCTACCACATGTGATACATTACATTCCTACAACCTGGTCCATAACTTCCATATCTACAGAACGGGTCATAAATGGTCTCTCTTTGGGGGATACACAGCATCTATTGGACATGCTAACATCCCAGGCTGCATCCTACATGGGATATGACAAGGATTACTAACACCACTGGGATCACCTTGCGATCATACTGAAACCACTGGCTGTACCCGAGCTGACTGGACAACAACAACTGTTATACCCTTGCACAGAGGTAATACATCCACTGACCACCAGAACTATAGACTTCTTTGCCTGAGTATCCATATCTGTATGCCCATAAGGACAATAATTATGGAGCTGATCAGCACACATATACACTGGATATAAAAAGTATACACACTCCTGTTAAAATGCCAGGTTTTTGTGATATAAAAAAATTAGACCACAATAAATCATTTCAAAACTTTTCCCACCTTTAATGTGACCTATAACCTGTACAATTCAATTGAAAAACAAACAAAACTGTTAGGGGAAAAATATAAAAAATAAAAACATACAATAAGCTAGTTTCATAAGTGTGCACACCCTTAAACTAATACTTTGCTGAAGCAACATTTTCAAATGAATTGTGCAGGTTATAGGTCACATTTATTATTTATTTATTTATTTTATTTTACATTTGTTGACCGGGATAGTCCGACTGGATTTATGTCCATTTTCAGAGGAGGCCCGGGAAGAAAAGCTCCAGGGTATACAGAGTAAACAGAGTAATAAAGGCATTATAACAGAGACAACAATCCACAAATGCACTGCAGACAAATACAGTCATGATAGTACAATAAATACTTTGACAAGCAAATTGGTTCTTGACACTGGTTAGCACCAGTTACAAGCAGGAGATAAAAACAAATTAATAGTGACAGGTAATAATTTTTATATACATTCATGAATGCTGGTTAGCCAGGCTTGTTAGAGTGGCAAAGCCAGTTTAGTGTCAGATGTTTTTTGAGTTTGCTCTTAAAATGACTTAGGGAGGAGAGCATAGTAATGTCAGCTGGAAGTAGATTCCAGGCTCTACCTGCAGGGTTTTCAAAGAGAGTTTCCCCTGCTGAATTGTTAGTTTTGATTGTATGAATTAGAAGTTTGTTTGAAGATCTAAGCAGTCTTTGATTGTTTTGGGGGTGATAATATTTTTAAGAGCTGTGTATTGTCTGGATTATAGAGGATTTTGTTAGCTATGATCAGAAGGTTATATTGTAGAAGACTGGGAAATTCTAGCCACCCAAGCTGTTTGAGGTTGATGCAGTGGTGGGTTCTGCATGGCAGGCCAATGGCAAACCTGGCAATGTGATTGTAATAGGTAGACAGTCTGTTTAATATCGACTTATTTAGGTTAGACAGAAGAGGGGAAGCATATATAAGTGTTGAAATTAGGTGAGAGCGGGCAATGGCAATCCTAGCTGGAGGGGTTAGAAAGGCTTTTATTCTATCTAATGATCCAAGTTTTTTATTAATGTTCTTTATTAATTGATTGACATGAAGTTCAAATTTTAGGTTATTGTCAATAATGACACCAAGCAGTTTTGTAGAGGGGTCTGGGGAGATAACCATGCCATAGTCTGCATTTATGGTGAAGGAGAAAGTTTCAGACCTTTGAGTAGGTGGGAATAGCAACATTTTAGTTTTTTGGGGATTTAATAATAGCCGGTGATCAGTGAGCCAGTTTTATACAGCATTAAAGGTGGACTGGGTATTAGACTTTAAATCTGAAGGAGATGTAGCTGAGCAAACCCGGGTGGAGTCGTCAGCGTATTGGATACAGTTGATGCTTGGGATAACAGTATGCAAGTCATTAATAAAAATTGAGAACAGTAGGGGTCCTAATATGGAGTCTTGTGGTACTTCAAGGGTGTTTGGTAGTAGTTTAGAAAGCTTGTTCTGCCAGAGAACAGCCTACTGCCTCCCAGTGAGGTAGGATTTGAACCATAGAAGGGCTTTAGAATCCAGATAGAATGTTTGCATGGCGTGTAACAAAAGATAGTGATCTACCATGTCAAATGCCTTGGAGAGATCCAAGAAGAGGGCAGAGGAGATGCAATTTTTTATGGTTGCTGTTTATGGTGTTGATAAAGGCCAGTAGGGCTGAAGTTGTACTGTAGTGTGGACAAAAGCCATGTTGGGTATCGGCCATGAGGTGATTTTGGATTAGGTGGTGCATGAGTTGTTTGTGAATAAATTTTTCCATTATTTTTGCAAGTGGTGAAAGTATAGCTATAGGTCTATAATTGGAGAATTCAGTGGAGGAACCCCCTTTATGTAGTGGGATAACAGGACGTTTTCCAAATGGTGAGAATCTTTGCCTCTGCTATGGTATGGTTAATTAGTATTGATATAGGATAGGCTATGGCATCAGCTGACTTTTGAAGGTATTCAGTGGGAAGTTGATCAGCAGAGAGAGTGGCGGGTTTTAATTTTTTGAGGAGGGTACGGATGAGTGATGTGAGCTGTGTTGGAAGCTAAATGAGAGTCTATTAAATGGGGTGGTATTGTCAGGGCCGGGGGAGCTAGGAGGCAGTTGGCTAGCTAGGGTTTGAATTGTTTCAGTAAAGAAATGGTTGAAATTGTCTGAGATGTGTTGAGGAGATTTATCAATGAAACCAGTGGGGATGGGTGTGGCTGTTTTTCCTGGGTGGAGTAGGTTATTCAGACCTACCCAGAACTTCTGAGGATTGTTCTGGTTAACTGTCTGTAATTTATAGTAGTATTGTTTTTTGTCATTTAGAATTGATTTTTTGGTATAATTTCTGACTTGCTTGTATTTGACATGATCCAGGGGGTCTTTAGTGAAGCATCATCGAGCCCATAATTTGTTTCTAATATTGATTTTTTGCCTGGACTCTTTAGTAAGCCATGGTGCCGTAGTTGCTTTTGTTCGCTTTAAGTGGATACATGCAAGCAGATCAATGATGTATAGAAATTTATTGTTAAAATATACTACTGCCACCTCTAGTGGGAGATGTTTTAGCATAGACCAGTTACAGGAGATAAGTTCCTGTTGGAATTTGGCCTAATCAAAGTCTTTATTGTGCCTGACTTTCCTGAGTATGGGTGGTTGTGAGTTAATAACTTTTTGCTTGACTACATAAGTGAGGAGATGGTCACATAGGTCATCGGGAAATGTACCCACAGTGTACAGCTGTGGATTACTATTTACAAAAAAACAGTTGAGTATACTGTCCTTTTGGTTGGGCTTACCTAGCCTGGTAGGGGTGGTTATAGTTTGTGTAATGACATGATAGCCAGTGAAGGGTATCCTCCAGTGTGGTTATGTTATTGCCTGGGGGAATATACATGCAGATAATGTTAATGCATTTACTCTTGTTAAGCTGCAGTTTAGTGGCAAGAATCTCAGAGTTGTTAATCTGGGGTGGTTGATTAAGATCTCTGGTCAGATTCAACTCAGATTTATACAGTATAGCTACCTCACCCCCCTTCCTGGTAGCACTATCTAGCCTGTGAATATTGTAACCAGGAGGTAACACCTCACTGTCAGTAGTGTTGGGCTTTAGCCAGGTCTTAGATAGACAGAGTATCAGGGGAGTGGACAGCTAGGAGGGAATGCAGTTCATGCACCTTGTTATTAATACTCCTAATATTGAGATGATAGGTCAGGAGAGAGTTAGTTGGTCTACTGATTCTAGGCAGTTGGCTTAGGTTACAGTTAGTGGGGTGTATATATCAGAGGTGGAAGGGCCTGGGTTGGGGTGAATGTCCCCACCAAGTATGATTCTGGGTCTTTTTTTTACTATAAGCCTCAGGAGTTTATATAGGAGTTTATAGTATTGTCTAGGTCTCGAGGTAGTGTGCCTGGAGTTGGTAGGCTGGAGGAGTGTACAAGGGGTTGAGTTGTTCCCTTTGTTATAGACATGGCTGAAAGTGGGATGCTTTATAGTTGGGGTGAGAGTATGACCATTGGGGTATTCATGACTGATAAGTATCTGGTTTTCATACAGGGTGAGTACATAGGTGATTAGCAGAATGGGTAGTACATAGTAGTGGGACATGATGGTTAGTTGTTGGACTGACACTATAGTAGGAGTAACTACCAATATTGAGGTGAGAGAGGGAGGAGAGAGTATGTATAGAGAGGTGATATGAAGGAGGAACAAGTTTGAAAGGGAGTGGAGGTACAGGCTGATAGGGTAGTAGACACGGGTGTGTGGTTAGGTACCTATAAATGTACAGGTACTGGGGGCAGGTGGAATTTGGGGGCAGGGAGGGAAATGGAGCAGGGCCAATACAGTCTCCAAGTGTTATCTAAGGTGTTGGTAACTAAGTTTTATCTAAGGTGATGGTAACTATATGGTGTTATCATAAGCTGAATTTAGACTGTATTTAATGTATGCTTTCTAAAAAAACTGTATTGTACACTAGTTTATATACGAGGTGTAGACAATAAGTGATTTACTTGGAGGGCTTTTTTGACTTCAGGTTATTTGTTCAGAGTATGATTTTTCAGGGCTGTGAGAGGGAAAACTGAATAGAGTAATACAATATTCAGGGGTTAGTTTCAGGCTAAGGACTACTGCTAGGGGCAGACTAGCTAATTTAAAAACAGGAGAGAGCCAAATTAGACTGCAGGTGCCTTTAGACCCAGGTCAGCAGCTTGCAGGGTAAAAGCAGAACAGTAAAGGTCAAGGTATTAACCTTATCAATTGAAGCACTGGCTTCAGGTAGATTATTTGTGTGTACAAGTATTCAGGAGAGCTTCCTTCAGGCAGGTGATAATTTTGGTGGTATATTTAGAAGGGTTCTCCCTATAATAAAACATACATTAGTAGTGAGACATTAAAGGTGGGAAAAGTTTTGAAATGATTTATTGTGGTCTCATTTTTTATATCACAAAAACCTGGCATTTTAACAGGGGTGTGTACACTTTTTATATCCACAGTATGTGATCTACGCACAGTTGACTGTATGCAGATTGGATGTCTGACAGGGGGATCATGAATTATAAACGTGGTGGACATTTCTGAGGCAGTCACCAAGGACCTGGGTGAGGGGACATCAGGGCATACAACCGCCTGGACGGAGCCAAGCCATCTGACTATATCCCCCACTCAGGCATCATTTACAAAGCACCCACTTAGGCATCCATGGTACTATCATTGTAGGGCTCACTAAGTGGCCCATTGATGGCACACATACTCAACATAGGGACATCCATCTCCAATAGCTGATGTGTAAGCAGCAGTGTTCAACAGGGCTCAGTCCTGGGTCCTCTACTGCTTGGAATCCATTTAACCATGATACAAGCAAATACTGAATGTCTGTGGCTAACAATGTTGGCTGATGCCTGCAAACTGTGAGCACTCATAGAGTCTGTGAGTTATGTCAATATTCTACAAGAGGGTATTGATGAACAAATGCCAGTTGACGTACTAATGGCCATGAACTCCATGCAAATATATATGCAGTATCATTTCCATCAATAACACCTATGTACCTGGTAAGTAGCACAGCAGTCGCAGCATGTGATGTAGATACTCAGGGGTGAAAGAATTGGACACACAAACCTGACCACACAAGTTTACACCTAATGTACCTGAGATCACCCTGTCTCCTCAGTGGTATTACAGGAATCATATGTCATAGCTGAGGGCACAGTCACCTGTAATTGACATACTCATAACCTCCATGTACTCCTCCCTGACAATATCTGAGTGCAATGGCCATTTGGTAATGTACCTTTCCAAGCAGTACTGGCAATTGTACACAGCAGCATGGTCCATCATAAGAGAACTTCACATCTTCAGTATGTGTTCAATGGGGATCATTTGAAATGAGTGTCATTGTAGCCTGTGGCATATAGACTACTCAGAGGTGATCTCTGCTTTGCATAATGGGCAATGTGTGACCCTGCTTGATTGTAAATGCTGGATATCTGTAGGTGGCATAGTAGATTAATCCTTCTGAGGACATTAACCTAGTATGTGACATTAGTAATATATGCTGGTGGGAGAGATTTGTCTAGCAGACTTTAACACACCTTTGAAACAGAACCCTGCCTAATGGCAAACAGAGCACCTCAGTGCACCTCAGCACATGCCATCTGTAGGATTGGCTGGTCAACCATCATTTCACCACAGGGCTTATGCCTGTATCCCTCTTGGATGAGGACAATATGTGCTGATTCTCTAAATAAGGGTATAAAGTTGTCTAGGATTGTGAGGGCTGCATGGTCATTATGCTAGTGAAGTTTGAACATTCTATGATTCAATAAGCTGATGTAAAATGCTCTAACAGCCACATACACAAACATGGCTACATTGAGGATAGCACCACTTCCAATTACTGCATACAGGACATGGCACAGTGCACACATAGTGCAAGTTGGCTGTATGTAGATTAGAACATTTACCTATCTAATTGTACACACTACAGATCACAGTACATGATGCATGCAACATATCTCATGTCTGCTATTACTATTGGTTTAGAACATATTATGTTTTATTACATCAGCAGGCCCAGTTGTGGTCAGGCATTTGGAGGGCCACATCACCTGCTACAAATAAAATACTGTAAAACCCTACCACTTTCTAAGTTACTGAGGTGATCATATTTATGCCATATGGACATACACACACACCAAGTGGAATAGATTGAGATTAGAACCCCATACTATCTAGTCTTACACACTACAGATCAGAATACTTATCACCTGCACCATGGCTTAAGTGTGGTACTATACTGGCAACTGGTAGTCTTAACTCATTACATCCGAGTGTTGTCCCCAGATGCATCTACAGTTAACTCCGACTGATGCCTCTAGGCATCAAATATTGCTTGTTCATATTTGCATCAATAATTTGAAAACCATGCGATATACAAGGTTTTAAAATATTTAATCTTAAAGCTTACACAAAGGGAAACTCAACTGCATTAATATTTTACCTCTGTCTAGTGCAGGTAAATAGATATTAACTGTTTTTATTATATTAATTTATATAGATATAATTTTCACATTTTTTCTAAATATCTCAATAACCAAGTAACACAGACAGAACTTTTTAGCCTCATATGGAAGCTCTCAGCTAGATAAATAAAATGCTGCTGATATTATGTATGCAACTTGAGTGGTTGCTAAGATATTTAAGTTGTTTACAAAAAATTACAAATGTAATAGTTACAGCGTTTACTGTGACATGTAAAATTCAGTTTAAGACCTAGAACCTAAAGAATGCTACCACTATAAAAATAGTTTGTGCTGAAGAGTTTGCCATTTATACTTCTTTCATAACCCCTATGGTTCCAGAAATATGAACATTTATTTGAAATGTGAGGACGTAATTTGGTTCTGTCAAAAGGCTTAGGCTCTGACCATTGGAAGTTACAGTGCAAACTTCCTGAGCTCCATTGGAGTGAAGGAGTTAACATTAAGGTGGATTACATCATCAGGCCTTGTAGAAGAGGGTGGTTTAGAAGCCAGAAATAACTTACAGGGCCAAATAGTGCATAACCATTGCAGTTTGATTGCCAGTGAGGGAATCTCAGTTGGTTTGCAAGGGGATACACACACATGCACCAAGTGGCCTGGCATGAGATTAGAATTTCTACCTATCTAGGATTACACACTATAGATCACAATACTTATTGCATGTGCCACGGTGTAAGTGTGATTCTACAGTGGCCGCTGGTAGTCTTAAGATAGATGACATCATCAGGCCTTGTCAAAGAGGGCAATTTAGAAGCCAGCAGCAAGTTGCAAGGCCAAAAAACATTGCAATTTAATAGCAAATGAGGGATTCTCAGTCATTTTGCAGAGGGATACACATACACACACACACACACACACACACACACACACACATACACACACACACACACACACACACACACACACACACACACACACACACACACACACACACACACGCATGCACACACACACACAAACACACACACACACACACACACACACACACACACACACACACGCACACACTATACATCACAGTACTTATTGCACGCACCATGGCTGTTTGTTTTATATGTGATTACAGGCAATCTATTTGTGAATTACACAAACTAGCCTTGTGTTGTACAGCATCTGTGGCCTGCAGAGTGATATTGTTTCATACTGTTATCTGCATCTAGTATCCTAGCAGTGAGATAACTATTATTCTAGCTATGTGTCTACAGTTACCAGTATGGCCATATGTGGCTGTTTGCCCTTGGATGGACAAGCCTTTGGGCAGGGACAATGTACCCTCTCCATGCGTGTATAGACAACATTATACATTGCACCACCTGCCCACCTGTTGCTGTCTATGTGGTGACATTCAACAGGCACAGGGGTCTGTAGTTAAGTGCATTATGTACTTTTGTGCCCTATCTTTGGATCCTTTGAGCAACATTACAGATGTGTGATAGAGCAGCTTTACTCACCATTATTAGGGTATGTAGGACAATACAGACATCCACACACATATTTATGTATATAACAGGGGTGTATATATAAATGTAGCTGTGTGTGTATATGATACTGTATAGGTATATACCTATTTGAAAGTACATAGAGATATATATACCATGTATGTCAGAGAAAGAGTGACAGACGGATATGTATACATATATGTATGTATGCATAGACCTATCTATACATAACAGGTCATTTTGATGAAGGAGCAAAAGAATTGTGCTCAGTGTAACTAAATGTGTGGTCATGCACAGTGGGACTGTCAGTACTTATAACTGACTCCAGACCATACTTACCTGTACTCCACACCAGGATTTTGTGTGTTACAGACAATGACATCTGTCCCTGTTTCTGCAATACTGGACTTCACTCAAAATGCCCATGGCATTCTCCAGCTGTTTAATGTAATTAATATGTGACAGAGGTTCATAAATTTATACCACACATAGACTGGCAGTCTGTGAAAACACCAACATAATAATACCTCACATACAAAAAATATGGATACTTCCAGATTTGAACCATTAGCACCATCACCCATGCTAACTTCCCTAGTCCACTGAGCCACACAAGCTTCCAGACAGAGTGGAGTCATTCATCACACGATCAACAACATACATATGTACATTGTTATTCCCACATTAAGTGAGACATTCCATGTGTGATCTATTTCTATGTTACTGCCATGAGATTGCCTGGACTGATGATATACTGTTGATGATTTACTGTTAAAGCAGTTATATGGGAAAACTGCTGTGTTGGGTGTGGGGGAACAACACCACATGTTTTGCTGGGATTCTGTGGACAAAACATTCTAATGAGGTAGGTCTGTTAAAATCTGCTGTACCCATGAAAATATGTTTAGATCCTACAAAGTCACTTCATTACATAGCACAGTATCATTTACAGCCTGAGGCAGAACAAGAATCAAACCTGTAATTGAATCTCTGCTTCAGCAGGTAATTATAGCAAAAATGCATAGTTGTTGTAATACTCCCATTCTACCACTTAAAAATCCAAGCAGATATACATGTAGGTTTGTGCAGGACTTAAAAGCAGTAAACCAGGTTGTCATCTCTTCATATCCTATACTCCCACATCCAGCAACTATATTTAAGTTGCATACCACTGTGGGCTACTTACTTTTCTGTAGTGATTTATGTTCAGCTTTTTTCCATCCTTATCCATCCAGATAGTTAATATTTATTTGCTTTTACACATGGGGGGTTTCAATATACATGACTACGACTGTCACAGGAATTTATTAGCAGTCCTTCAACTTTCTCACACATTTTAAAGGAGGACCTTACAGAAATCCATTTTCCATGTAAATATGTATTGGTGCAATATGCAGATGATTTACTTATAGTTTCAGATACACTAACACATTGTCAGCAGGATACTATACATATACTGACTGAGTTAGTAAGAAAGGGATGCAAAGCAGCAAAATAAAAATTTAAGTTATGATCATTTAAAGTAAAGTACTTAGGACACTTAATCTTGCATGGAGAAAGGCATCTCCTGTCTTCACATGTTGAATCTATTGTAAAGGCACCCGGTCCTGTTACTCAGAATCAGCTACATGCTTTTCTAAGTTTGGCTGGATACTGGGCTGTGGATACCAAATTATTCAGACATTGCTAGACCTTTGACTGATATGCTCAAACAAGACACACCAGAGCTGTTGCCCTGTAAAGTAAAGGAAGAAAATGCATTTACTTAGTTAAAACATGCCCTTGCTACAGCCCCAGCCTTAGGACTTCAAGATCGTAAGAAAACTTTTACTTCATTCTGTCGTATGCAGCAGGGGTACTAGTTCAAAAACATGGTGACATATTTTGGCCTTTTGCATAATACAGTTCATTGTTAGACCCAGTGGCTAGAGGGCTACTAGGTTGCCTGCAGGCAGTAGCAGTAACTGCAATGATGGTAGAACAGTCGGTAGCAGTGGTCCTAGGACACCATTTTACAGTGCTAGTGCCCCATGCAGTATCTGCACTGTTGTTAAAATCTAAAACACAGCATCTCGTAGCCACTAGATTAACTAAGTATAAGTTTCAGCTCATTGCAAACCCTTCAGTCACCACTGAATGATGCTGCACATTGAACCCAGCATCCCTCCTGTCCATGACAAGAGATGGTGAACAACATGATTTGTATAATTGTGACTAACTGTGTACTTTCTCCTAGACTTGATTTGAAAGATACTCCAATGGACAATGTAGAAATGGAACTGTTCATGGATGGATCATGTGGAAGAGACAGAAATGGAAATATTATGGAGGCATAGGTAGATGTACTGAAAATACAATACTGAGTCAGCAAAACTACAAGTTAATACTGACAGACATTATGGGTTCAGGGTAGCCCATGGTTTGGGGGAATTGTGGAAAAAGAGAGGAGTTTACCATCAGCAGGTATTGAGATTAAAAATGGAAAGCTTGTAAAGAAATGATTAGATGTTTTGTTGTTATCAAAGGCTCTAGCTATAGTTAAAGTGAAGCTGATATAAAAGGAGACACTGTTACTGTAAAAGATAATCAGCAAGTAGATTACGCAGCCAAAAAGGCTGCTGCTTTGGAGGTCACTAGAAATGTGTTTTTATTATGCAGGAAACTTCTACAAAAGCTTACAATCCTTGTAATGTTAATGATTTGATTACAGAGTGAAGCTTCAGGGAATGAGGAAAAAGAGGTGGATCAAGGTGGATTGTAAAAGGCAAAATCATTTCCTGTTACACACACTGATGGCAGAATAGTGGCACCTTTAATTGTACTACCTTAGTAGAAAAGGGCATACTACTTACCAAATTATGTTAGTAAGAATGGGCTTCTTAATCTTATTCAGCATTTTCATCCATTCTGGTCAATGTATGTGTTTTTTTCTGCATAGGTGGAAGCTTATCCACGTGCTACATGTGATACTGAAACAGTGGTAAAGAAACTGCTAAAGGAATTTACTCCCAGATTTGGGGTGCCTCATAATATTAATTCAAACAGAAGTACCCATTTTACTGCTGAAATGATTAAAAATTATGTTCAGTTTTTAAAATTTCTTTACAGATGCATTTTCCCCACCACCCACAGTCATTTGGTCTTGTTGAAAGGTCTAACCAGACCCTTAAAATCAAAATTAGCAAAATTTGTAGTGAGACAGGACTGAAATGGCTAGATGTTTTGCCTATGGTTTTAGTGAGTATGTGGTGAACTGTAACTGCTACTCATAAACTAAGTCCACATGAAATTCTTATGGATCATCCCATAATAATGTCACTTTCCCCACCAGTCAGAAACTGTGAACTGGTATTTACCAATGAAGTCTTGCTGGACTTTAGTTCAAAACTTGTTTCCATCTTGTAGACTTTCCATAAAAGCACTAAGGAGGGCCTCCCACCATCAGAAGTTCTTTGTTATGATTTATGACCAGGTGAATGGGTCTATGTAAAGGTATACCAATGCAAAACTTCTTTGGAACCATGGTGGAAGGGACATCATCTCATTCTCCTAGCTAGTCATACTACAGTGAAGTGTGCTGGAATATAGATTTGAGTCCACACTTCACATTGCAAGAAAACCTGACCTGCTTGATGTCTCCCAGGCTGACAGAAAATGGTGCCATACCTCCTTCTGATGACATCATCGTGTCTCCTCCTTCTGCTGCTTCAGATTGACATAAGAGAAAATCTGTCTCTTTGAATGCTGCACCAATATGTCAATGACTTAAATGTTTCCACTTATTGGATGTGGGGATTTGTTCTCCATAATGCCAAAAGAGGCCTTCCAATGTTACCTGTCCCTGTGCAATAGACCTATTGAGAAAAGCAAATTGCTGTAGAAAATCAAACTTGGTGTAATGTTATGGACTGGACTAAGAAAACATATTACCAATTGGCTGCATCAACACAAGGTGATATTTGTTAAACCAGAAAAAAAACTGTGCAAGTAGGTTACAGCAGTTGGATTGGCACCCATAATGAGAGATTATTGATATAGTTTGGGTTGAAGATGTATGACTAGGGAAAATACATGGGAATGTTCTACAATTATTACATCTATGGAGACTGTGCCTACCCCTGATTACCCAGAAACCGGTCTGGCTGTTACATGGGACAGAAGATGTCACCTATTTTTCATTCTCCTCTATACCCACTGGAATGTTATGAAATAAGTGGGCCATAAACCCTACTGAGCAAGTAGTAGCTTTCTTTTCTTTTCAGCATGACATATTGCAAACTATGCATTAAATGAATAAGTTGTCCCTTATATTAGCTCATACGGCTACTAAGACATCAGAACACATTCACATGGCAAACAGAGAATTGACTGAAGTTCGAACCACAGCTTTGCAAAACTGAATAGCTCTTGATTACATACTGGTTTGAAAGGCAGAGTCTGCCATCTGATTGGAAAATGATGCTGCACTTTTATTTCAGATTTTCATGATGAACAAGAAAAGGTGGCTTGCTTTATAGAAGAATTGGCTATTAATATGATTAAATCTGAGTCTGGTTGTACCTTGTTTAGGTGGTTGGGTAATATATTTGGAAATGGTACAAGCATAATGCAATGTATAATTCCATTTATTATAATCATGCTTTTCATTGCTGTTGTATATGCTGTTATTAAGAATTTGTTAGCGATCTGCTTTATGAAAAAAGTGCAGATGCAATAGTTGTCATACCTGAACTAAAGCATCCCATGGCTTATATGTTTGACAATGATATGCTTCAGAATAATCTGGGCTGGGATGCTTTATAGCATCAGAAGTAGGACCTGCAGTAGATATATTATTTTTATGCTTATTAATGCTTACTTTAATATACTGTTAGCGTAAAAGTACTGCAGTAGTTTCATATATTTTTACTATTTACCTGAGAAATACAGTTTGACTTTGTTAGAGTTTATTAGAGTGTAGCAAGCAAATGGCAAATGTTTCTTGTAGTCATGTAAGCAAGGTAGGTATTGTGTACTTGCACGGGGTGTCTGAGATAAGCCTGTTGAAAGTAAACACAAACCATGTCATGACTGAAACATGAGAAAGTTTTAAGCTATCCTCCCATATACCTTTTTATCTGTCTACTCCTTTCAGCCTTGGAAATGTGTGTTTGTGCTTTATCATTTTATTTTTATTTTATTTTTTATTTAACATTTGTTGACAGGGAAAGTCCGACTAGGTTCCACGGAGCCTGTTTTCAGTGGAGGCCCGGGGAGAAATGCTCCAGATGCATGTCTTTGGAATGTGGGAGGAAACCGGAGTACCCGGAGAAAACCCACATGAACACAGGGAGAACATGCAAACTCCACACATGAACAATACATTGGGTGTTGAGTTAGATTACTTAAAGCATGACTTTATGGGTAGGGGTTATGCAGTAGTTGACATAGACCGTGTATGCACTCAGGTATATACAAACAGGAATGAGCGTGCTAGACCCCATTATTCGGATAGAAACAGCGCAATGCAGAGGATAGAGAATAAAAGAAATGAGATAAAATTGGTTCTACCTTATGGTAAGAATACAGGATGCTATTGAAAGAAACTGGCATATTTTATTGGTAGATGAGAATACTAAGGGTATGTTAGGTGAGTACCCGAAGTATGTATATAAGAATAATAAGAACCTTAAACAACGGTTATGCTATCGTAATTTTTTGAATAATAGTGATGGAGAAACTAATGTTATAAGATTCTATGGCACTAAAAAATGTGGTGCTTGTGCCCAGTGCACCTATATCGATGAGTCAAGGTTCTTCAAGCATCCAGATACTGGACGCTTGTGGGAACTAAGGAATAATGGCTCGTGTGCAACTAGAAACATAGTTTATGTTGCCCATTGTACTGTTTGTTTTTGCTTCTATGTAGGCAAAACGAACCGTACATTGAGGGAACGCATTAGAGACCATGTATACTGTGTTAATAGGAATGATGGGTATAATGCGATTGCTAAACATGTTTTGAAAGAAGGAGCTTCTCATGTATTTTTATTTCAAATTTTGCATATACAACATGTGAATATAAGAATGGGCAATATCAATAATGATACAGAGTGTGCTGAACTTAAGTGGTTATTTAGATTGGGAGCGCACAGGGGGCATGGACTAAATGAAACTGTTTCCCTTAAGCCCATATTGAAAGCTAGGGCTTTGAGATAGTACCATATTATATTCATTATGTTGTTAGTAATTTGTAAAGTAATATTTTCGTTCTTAATATTTTGAAGCATAGGTTTGTTAGATATATATATTTTTTATATGTATATTTTTAATATATATATATATATATATTTTTTATATATATAGTTTTTATATTTTATACTTGTTTGTAGCTGATATAGAACTTAGAGCTGGCTCTTTAAGTTAATTGATGCAATTAACTGGTTCAGTTAATTATTATGTATAAGAACATAATGAATGTTTGTAAGAACAACGTCTGAGGAAGCGGTTGATTATCCGTGAAAGCGCTAACGTTTTTTGTCTTTTTGGTTTTTGAAATAAAGAGCGTATATAGTACTTGTGTATCAGAAGAGTGATTCTGTTCATACCTCGGAATACAACGGGTTCATTGATTGGACTTTTACCATCCTGCTGCTTGGAATATTTGTTTTTTGTTTTATATATATATATATATATATATATATATATATATATATATATATATATATATATATATATATACACACACTCACATATATATAGATATAGGTGTGTATGTATATATATATCTATATATATCTATATATATATATATATATATATATATATATATATCTATGGAATTGCTACTTTACAATGAATTGTCATTTAACTGAAAATGAAAACTAGAACCCCACTTCAGCGAAAGTGCGCCTCAATGAAAGTGCACTTTCACTGAAGTCTAGGGGCCCGATTGCCTCCTAAATAAAAAATATATAAGAAAAAAATGGTCAAGCCCCCCCTGCACCTCTCCTTTTGGGGGGCTGTGCACCCCACACCCCCCTACTTAAATATACCAACTCCGAGATCGCACTACAGCGAGGAAAAGGGAATATTCCCATTCCGTGCTGTATTGTGATCTCAGTATTCAGTTTTTGAAGTTTCAGTACTTCTAAAAAGTGGGCTCGTACAAGTGAAGTTTGAAGTGCTGAAACTTCGACCAAAAACAGTAGACCCATACATATATATATATATATATATATATTGAGAGAGAGAGAGATAGATAGATAGATATATATATAAATATAGTAGGTGCATATATATATATATATATATATATATATATATATATATTTATATATATATATATATATACATATGTGTGTGTAGGAGTGTATATATATATATATATATATATATATATATGTGTAGGTAGATATATTGCTAGGTATATATATATATAGGTAGATATAGGTATATATAGATATATATCGAGAGACAGAGAGTCAGCGAGAGGGGGTAGGGAGAAAAGAGACAGTGAGAGAGAGGGGGGCTGGTAGAGAAGGAAACTGGAGAGAAGATTTTTGTATATAATGTTTATTTTTAAACAGATATAAAAAAGCAGATTATTTGCTGGTTACTGTGTCATTTGCATTGTGATACTTATCATCTGTCTCTCATCTCCATTTTTCTGTCTAGCACATCTGGTACTGATTTTGCATGGCCACCTCTACATGGTAGGCACATTTTTTCTTATGACTGTACATAATGTATATTTATGTATATATTAAAGTCCTTTTTAGTTGCATTTGCATCTAATATTTCTTAAATTACATTTTCCATAGCATAAGTTTGATCAGGTTTTATTGTATTTTCACTTTGATGTGGTATTTACTTGTTGTCATAGAAGATCTTGACACCTGCACTCTGGAATTCCTAACATCTAATATCAAACTATTGGTAGTCTCTGATGTTGATGGTGGTGATGATGAGGCAAAGTCTGGGAATGCAGAGGGTGAATCTGACCCTGAGGTTGTGGTTCCCACATCCCCTGTCTATATTTCAGACACAGTCAGTATGCCTATGCATACCCATGACATGGAGCCCTCAGAGATAGGACATGTTGAGAGTGATACAGTTGATTAGGGTACTGTGGTAACTCCAGTTGCAGAGCTGGCTGTGTCTCCCCATAGCCATCATTAAGGTGAGTTACCATACAGGGGTGTTGGTAGAGGTGCTCAGAGGATGCCTGACATGTGCCCTTCTCCTGATGTTAGTGTCAAAGTAGGTGCCATGCAATGTATATTTATGACCACCACAGAGGCACAGGCATGCTTCACCAAGACCTCAGAAGAGAGTAGGGGTAATAAATGTGCATTCTGATGTGTAAGGCTGACTGAACTGTATTGGTGACTCCTTGGAGAGGATGAATGACTCACTGGATCAGGATGTGTCTGCAATGGAATGTCTGCTGTGGGATGGTCAGCATCCTCATGGCTGTAAAGGCACTACACTGTCAGATGTTGGCTGATGTGGCGATGCATGACCCCAGTCTTGAAGCTGCACTATTTCCATTGCTCTGTCAATCTTCCCACACCCAGACATGGCAGACCATGTGGTCATGGTCCTGAAAATCATCATGACGATAGCTCATCCATCAGGCATTGTTTACATTCAGGTAGCACCTTGAATTCTAGCCAGGGCCATGGATCTAGTAGTGCAACTCCTGGCAGAGGAAGTTCTCATGGCCGTGGGCAATGACAGTGAACTGACTATTTTACCTAAACAGTTACTAGTGAATGTTACTGGCCCTGAAAATTATATATATTTGCTGAAAAAACGCTTTCTTACTCACACACACACACACACACACACAAACACACGCACGCACGCACGCACGCACGCACACACACACACACACACACACTTCTTTGGTGTCAGGCTTGCCATCTTATAACCCCCATTCCCACCCTGTGCAAGTGAATATGACTGTGTCCTGCTTTTTGCACATTTTGTTGTGACTTTGGGTTGCCTATTTCTGCTGCACAGAATGGATAACTAATGCTTGCTTAGTCAGATGCTTTCTTTCATCATATTTATTTCAAAAATGTTTCATTAATATTTATTTTTCTTGCTCAGTTTTAAGCTATTTACTATATATTTGTTGAATGTCATTGTTGTATTATTCTTACTAATTCAGTCTTATGAGTTATGAATTGTTTCTTGCTCTTGACCTTATACAAATAATGGCTAACACTGACCTGCTCTTTGATGGGTTATCTACCTAGGTCTAATGTTATGTATGAGGCTGAGCATCAGGCAAAATCATAGCTGTATATTGTTTAATTCAAACATGACTTACTGCTGACATTACTGTAGAGTTAAGAGATGTTTCATCTTATTAACTAATAAGTATTTGCATATGATAATCCTTGAGAACTTTTTTTTACTTGTTCAACACTTACCTTAGATAATGCTGCAGCTACAAGATGTGTTCTTGGGGGGTTAACTATGTTTGATGCTGAAAGAACACAACCATTACATTATTAAGTAAAGGTTGAAGACTTTGGCAGGCATCCGTTTTAATATTTGTATGCGCTTTGAATCTTAGTTTTTCATTTAGGTAGTGATTATGTGTGCTGTCATTTTCCTTTTAACCAGAGCCATGGCATACTGTGTACCCTATGTCTGTCAGGACCATCTGCAGCTGATGGTTCTTCCTCACAGTCTTCTATATCTTCTGGAGCTGCTAGCACTGGCATGGTCCTGGAAACTGTCATCCCGGGCCTTGTTGTCTTGTTGAATTTGTGTCTTGAGAATTATATTGTACAATATGGCATGGTCTATCGGTCTATGAGTATTTTGGTAGAGGTAGCTGGGTCATACTGAAGGGAAACTCCTGATTTATGATTTTTCTAGTCAACAGAACCTTTATTTGAGCAAGCCAAATACATGATCTATTATATTCTTTGTGGGAGCATGGGCATTGTTGTATCATTGCTAAGTGGGGTTCTGTTGATTTTGCATGGTTGCCATGAGCCCGGGTTCTAGTGCATACCCTGCATCCCCCACTGGATGCCATTGAAGAAATTGAACCCTAGAAAACCTTGTGTACAGTTCACAAGTGAAACTGCCAGGGTTACCTGCACACATAATGTAGATGATCCCTTGGGCATTATAGATAACCTGACAGATAAAGGAGTGGTATCCTTTTCTAGTGATGTACCTCTTTCCATGTTCATGGGTCAGAGTTTTATTATATTGTGTGTGCAGTCTATGGCCCACAAATTCACAGGGAAGTGTGCTATGGCATAAAACTGTTGCATAGTTGTTACTATCTTTTGGGGTGCATGGGAACCAGACATACCTCTTAACCTGTCAGTGCAAGAAATCTGGACAAATCTAGAAAGAGTGGGGGGACAAAGGCCAAAAAATAGGGACAACATTTAAATATTGCTCCTATAAAGTTGCTAGAATAACATATTTTGCATTATTAAGTATTTTCTGAAGGATCTAAAGTCCGAAACTCAAATGTCTCTCATTATTTAGTATTATTTAGTAACGTCAATCTTCAGTGACTTGCCAGAAAATCACAAATTTTATGAGGAATAGACTGAAAATATGAGGCAAAAATCTGGACATTCTGCGAAAATTTGTACAGTTTAGAGGTATGGAACCAGATATGACCCCTTGCATGTTGTAGCACTGCATTTAGAAAGTGATGTAAGATTCTTAAAGCCGAGGTCTGTGACATCCCTAATATATCCCTTGTGGGTCTCTGAAAAGTCTCTGCAGCTAGTATTTGTAATGTTACACATACCATTGTTTCTATTAGGATTGGTTCTCCACAATTTCCTTGGGGTGTCAGGTGAGAGTGACAGAGACTGCATACTTCCTCTATTATTTCCATATTGACCCTGTATCACTCTACAATTTCTGTATTATGCAGTGCATGATATGTCAAATGGGGTCTGTACACCCTTCTCCTTCTTGGCCAAGGTCTGGCAGCAGCAGCACTTTGAATTTAAGTCTGTTGCACATATACAGTAAGTTAATGATGCCAGCAGCAAACCATAACATTTTTTATAAGTGTCTATGTGGCTGCATTATAAAGAGCTTTGCATTTCAGAGCAAAAGAGAGCTCTGAGTGTACACAATCACTTTATATGTTCCTCAATAGGTCTGTGTTTGATTGTTTAATTAGCATGCAATTCAGCTACTAATGTTTCATTAGCATTATGTACAGTTTATCCTTGTTTTTAAAGCCATGGATGAAGTGCAAAACTGTTAAATAACACCAAATAGTGCACTATCCATAGCAACATTAAATGCAGACATTCATGAATCCAACCCTTAGATTTTACTTAAATCTTAAATTTAATCTTAGCACAAATGTCAGTTTGAATTTCTTCACAAACTGTCTTGTAAAGGATGGAAGCTAGAAACTAAAGTTCTTTTGAAGCCTTAACATGAACTTCATGACCTTCAATGCAGTGTAAAGGTAGTCATTATACAGCAATATTACTATGTGAGTTAGTCACTATGCTGAAACTGATGAGCTGATAGTCGGTGACCTGGCACTTGACATTCTCACAACCATAGTATATAGAGAGGGCCGAACTCAGTTGTAGTTGTTCACAAGTAATGACTTTGTTAGTATCATGAGTGATGAGCAGTGAAACTTACAAGTTTATATTTGCAGGAAATTAAGTAAAATACAGAATAAAAATAAAACAGGAAAATGGTGTTGTCAGTAGAACAACATATGGGAGGCTGCAGTGGTGGAGCGGTTAGTGTTGCCACCTCACAACAAGAGGTTTTCTGGTTCGATCCTCGGCTGGGGTGCCTTCTGTGTGGAGTCTGCATGTCCTCCCTGTGGTCACATGGGTTTCCTCTGGGTGGTCCAGTTTCCTCCCACATCCCAGAGACATGCTGTATGTGGATTGGACACTGTAAACTGGCCCTAGATGTGTGTGCCTTCTGCGGAATTTTGGGTGCCAGGGCTGGCAACTCAACACCATAAAACTCCACTGCCAATCATGAGAGAACAGGTAATCTGCTGTGGCGACCCCTAACTAGGACGAGCTGAAAGAAGAAGTAGAACAACTTATCAGATTCTGGCAAGAAACAAAAGCATGGGATTGACAGAAGAGTGAAATATAATAAAATTGCACACCATATTTCCAAGTTAACTAAAATTAACATATGGATGCTAAATATTCCAGTCCTCATGATGCGTGTGTGTGTGTGTGTGTGTGTGTGTGTATGTGAGAGAAAGAAAAAAGAAGGGCAGAAAGAAAGAGGAAGGAAGAAAGAAAGGAAAGAAAGAAAAAAACATTGATCATTACACACTATATTTTTCAACCTTGGGTGTTATTTGATTTCTTTATACATAGTAATGGTTGATGTTACATTGTTATAATGATCTATTCAGTGGTGGTATGTCCTTTGCATCCAGAATGTCAAGAAAGGATCAATGTTTCTCTGAAATACTTGTTTGGTTAATCTTTCATATATGTAGCATCATTTTCTTTTACTTTGCTTTGGTACTTGCTGCCACATAATTTTAGTGAGTAATACTAAAATCTGACTCTCCGTCGTTTGTGTGATTACTCTTTCTACTCCTATAATTTGTTTTGTCACTACTCAACTGTTCCAAAAATACTATAGAAAGGACACATTTCTTTCCCTGACTGGTACAGCTAGAATACTTACTGGTGAAGTTTACAAAATAAGCAATCACTTAGCGTTATCTCCTTCCACTTTAACTGAGAAATTGCAATATGTGATGGGAACAGCGGTAAAAGGTATACATTCCCTTCTGATCTGGTTTTACTCCTTCACTGATCTGTGTGAAAACAAAAATATTCTTCCCATGCTGCTGTGTATGCTACAGAAAAATGCAGGTAACACATTAAATGGAAGTAGTTAACAGAAGTAAGAAGGCCTCTATGTTCAATTTTACTAGCAAAGGTAAAGAAAAGCCACCGCATTGGTAGAAAAAGACAAGGAATTAAAGTACAAATGTATATACATAAAATACTTAAATATGCCACTGGACAAAATTGTATTGCTTTACATTTAAGGCATTCACAGGGAGCCATGGGATGGTATTTATAGTCCTGAAATTTACACTTTTGTAGTGGTTATTTGTAAAAGGCATTGCTATGCCTATATTCAAATATAATAAGCATAGCTTAAAAAATGACCATTTTGTGAAACATATAAACTTGCTAAGGTTAATAGTTAAGAATGTGTGAAGTACTATATAAAAATTGAAGTGCACATATAGATTCAGAAGTATTTGTTGGTAGGGAAAACTGTGGCTATGTGCCAGCACGTTTGAAGTAATAGCACTTATTTTAGGCAAGCATCAAGCAGTGCAGCTAAGTAGATCAACTTTTTAAAACATTTAAGGAGTTTTAGATAACTTCTATAGGGATATCCTTATGTGGAAACTGTGATTGTGTCTTTAAAGAAGTAGAAAAAGTGAAGACAGGAAATATTAAGAAAGGGGAAACATAACAATGAGGGAAACATAGAAGAAACACATTAAAAGGGTTGTGCTGGAAGATGTGGGAGAGGAGGGGTGCTATAGTTTTTGTTAGGGGATAATCCTCCATTTATACTTTTTAGGTAAGAGAGTAGTTTTGGGAGGAAGTAGGTTAGAGGGTGTAGGAGAGAGGATTAGGGAAGGGGGGAGGTGAAGAGGAGATTGTCACAAGAAGACACCTAGTCCACAGGAGCTCAAATGCTTCTACTGCCTAATGGTGTTGAAGTGGACAACCCTGATTTTGAGGGTGTAGAGGCCTGCCTTGGCATGGTGGTCAGCACCCACCAGAGCAGTGAGTCTTGCATCTGCTGAAGCACATCCCAGGCTTGCCAAGGATAGCTCTCCAGTGCTTGATCCACCACATCATCAAGCAGATCCCAAAGCCCATGGTCTGTGTTTCTTACCATGATGCATCATGTTAGGGTGTCTCTACAGGACAGGTGCCATCTCTTTGACCCTGTGAGGATATGAATACTCCCTGACTTGAGAGGAACATGGTCTTGCTGCTTCTAGGGATTCTTGATCTGTAGACAAATGAAAATAAATAGGACAGAAAGAAAAAAAAAGAAAGACAAGGTAATGCATCATTAAAATAAGAAAAGAGAGAGAGAGTGTAGAGAGACAAACAAGAAGTGGAGCCAATAAATTCCCTCATAATGCAATACATTAGTCCAATCTTTATTAACAGTGATTTCTTATTTTTACTAAATCTTTATTCAGAAAAAATATTCTGGGAAATAGTACTGGACACGCATGAACAACCAGTATAACAATATCAAGTGATGGTGATTTTTACATTTACAGGCAACTGATACTGAGGAGGTAAGCTGGTGTGACATAAAAATGATAAAACATTTGAAATTTCTATCTGGTATGGATTGTGTTGCAGCTGTGTACTGAAAACACATTACTTCTTTTGTTATTTTTGCATATGAATTACTTATGGATTTATACTTATAAAATAAAGCAAAGAAAAAAGATATTATACAATGGCAACTCAGCAAAGCCGAGAAAGGTGCACGCTGATTGGCCAATCCAACCAGCGTGCAGATTGTAAATCAAAGATAACCTGAGTAATAAGTCCGGCCGCTAACATACCATTCAGCAGCAACTTAAAGTGCTTGTTTGCCATTAATTAAGGTTCAGGGTTTGACTAGGAGCAAAATCACTTAACTAGACAAAACATATACACCTCCGTAGACAAAACACACACACCTCCGACTGCGCTAAAGGAAGAGAGAATCTGTGCACTCACCCGCAGTTTTAGATGATGTTAATGAGGATTTCTGGTGTTTACAGAGGTTGCAAGGTAAGGAGAGTCACTTTACTGTTCAAAATCAAACTCTTAGCAATTTAGACTTTGTTTCGGTGTTTGCTGAAATTCTTTTTTCTGGATACTGTGAGTATTAGAAATGTTTTGTGTATGTTTGAGTTACTGAATTACTTGTTGGTGTCTCTTGATTTTAGAGCTGCTGGGCTGACATGCACCATCTTACAAGCAAAAGCATGTGTAATAGGCTGAAGTAGTGTACTAGCCTGGATGTGAAGTGTTTCCCAAGAGAAAGCACGTAAACTATGATCCTTCACTAGTGTAGAGGGTTTGCTGTGTAAATTCACATTTGATTGTGTTAAAATACTTTTCCGTGACATTGGTTTGAGTGAAAATGATGTACAGGTGTCTGATTATTTTTACATATGACAAAGAACTTGCATTCAGTTTTCTTGTGCATTGTTCAGTTTGCTACTTAGGTTAGTTATGGCATAATAAAATAATGCACAGTTGTTAGGGCTGCCAGTATTATTCTGTTATTTTTCCAAGTGTTCTGTTATGAGCTGCATTTTTGTTGCAGCACTAAACTTGTGAATGTAATGTCTATTTCAGTGTAATTCAACACTCATAACTTAGACCTAATAGCTGACAGTGCAAGTAAAAACATGGACTATTTTATCTCACAAAAAGTGGAAGAATACAAACTAAAGCAAACAAAAACCTAAACAACAACAACACAGACATAACACAATACAAAACTAACACCAATGTATAATAGCAATAACCCTTGGCTGGGTGTGGGTAATGCTGGATTTACCCACAGTTGGTTTTGTTTGGTCACTCGGGCTTCGCCCTCGTGACCAAACCATGCCAACCGTGGGTAAATCCAGCATTACCCACACCCAGCCAAGGGTTATTGCTATAGTATTCAACAATTTTTTTTGGAATTACTCTTTTTTCAGAACCATGTTTGCATACTTGCATCCTTGGTCAATATTTCGTACAAGATCCCCTTTTTTTGTTGCATAGAGAAGACAAACAGGATGGTTGCTTACCTACCAAAGATGTGTATTCAAACCATTCTTACATGATTCTATTCATTAATCAGCAAAATATTTTGCACTTGCAGTGAATCTGTGTGCTTATTTCTGTAGGCATTTTTATGATTACATTTACTACCCATCAAAGCAGCAAAGAACAGATTTTCATAATGTATTTCTGCTGAATCCATCTGTAAATACTATATGTTTCTTGCACTGTAAGTTGAACCACAAGGAAACCCTAATTCCTTCAAATTGTTACATTTGATGTTTGTGTACAATTTGTCTGTTTTGAGATGGGCACTTTCTTCAACTTTTGTTAATATTTCCATTGAAATTACTCCTTTGCACTACACCTCGCATGCATTACTGGGATTATTAAGTATGACTGTGTAAAGTATATAAAATTATGTTGCAATGCAAATATGTTCTTAGTTTGAATGTGTGTGTGTGTGTGTGTGTGTGTGTGTGTGTGTGTGTGTGTGTGTGTGTGTGTGTATTCATATAGACAGCTAAATAAACACATACACATGTATGCATACATACATATACATACACACATACATATATGCATGCATGTGAGTATCTGTGTGTATGTGTATATATATATATATATACATATATATATATATATATATATATATATATATATATAATATGTATATGTATATATATATATATATATATATATATATATATATATATATATATATATATATATATACACATACTACTGCACATTTACCCTTTAAATAAGAATAATTACATATATGTTTACTTTTACATATATGCTTGTATTTATACACAAAATCATGCCTGCAGATAAACATGCCGTATTTGTATACAGATGCATTTTTGTTAGCAGAATTGTTTCTGCCTACTCATATCTTTGGATTACATATCGATACATATTTGCACTTACACTTAACATTTCCTCTTGCATTTACCTTCATTTATGCAATATTTACCTAGCACATTTTTAACACATATTTTAGGTTACATTTAAGAATACATTATTAAAATATTTTCTGCAGAACTCTGGCCTTGTCACCATCACCTGGCTACCCACTTAGATAAATGGTCAGGCCTGCACCTCTAAAAGTCATTGTAAGTGTGGCAGCAGTGCTGCCCAAAGTGGTTGATCCCTGTCAAGGATGACAGCTGCTCACCCAGCTCTTGCAAGATGTTAACTTTTTTTAACTCTGTGCCATGTACTGCTCTTCAGCATTCTCTAGGTATGAGTCCTGCAAGAGGTCAACCATGATTTTACTCACCTTATCAGACCAGCTTGGAGCACAGCATTGTGCTTTCCACAGGTGCTGCTATCTTTCAAAGTGCCAATACCAAAGTGGAGAATGTAGGAACAGGGATGTGGTTTACAGGGTTGGAAACCCACCCTCTGTGGTGTGACATCACCCTAACCAAACCCAACTACCATGTAGGCCATTAAGCATGGAACTGCTACTATTAGCCAGTTTGGTTTTACCAAACTGTTTTGTCACATAGATATTTTTATTTGTTTTTTAAATAAATAGGTTTAGTTTTTTTATTATGTTAAATGAAAGTTAATTGTCCCAGTCCCCTTCAATAATACCCATCACACCAAATGACATTTGACGACCTTTATTAAATTTTCATAACATACCTTTGATCACCAACTTTATTAATTACAACTGTTCATGATATAATTGATTCTAAATACAGCATAACATCCTTGTAATTTTAATCAGGCAGTGTAACTACTCACCCTGCCCCAGTAAACAGCGCCTATACCTCTACTCACTTACTTTACTTATGAAGCAGCATCCCATCTCACTTCAATGTTAATCAGGGCAGCATACCTACTCACCCTGCCCAACAAGCAGGGTCCAAACCTCTGCTCGCTTACTTTACTTATGAAGCAGTGTCCCAATTCACTTCATGCACCATCCATTGAATTACCTTCCACCAAATAAGCACCATCCTTACCTCAGCTTGCTTATCTATTCAGCAAGCTCCCTCCAACTACTCATTTCCTTTCCCCAGATCCTTGAAATAAACATCCAGACATCAGAGGGGGAACAGAAGAGGGCAAGTCTATCCCTCTTCTCTGCCAACCAGCCTGACCAGGCTGTTCCCCCTCCCTTCTACCCAAAATTGTTCAATCCACTTCCCATAAAGGGAAGGATCAAGCCAAACATCATTTGGTGTACCCATCATCTCTAAAGCACCTTAGAATCCCGTCATAAACTCCAGTCCATGCCATCACTGAAACACACCTTAATGAAGCTAAAAGTAGGATTACCATGACCCCGTTGCAACACTGGAACATCCACACCAAGAGAACACATACCCTTTTAGCCTGCTGCCTTCAAAGCTGAAATCATGGCTCAACCTGAATGTATTGACAGCTTATAACCACAACAAAACCACAAACTATAACCCCTTGAACTCAAGACGGCACCCAGCCAAACAACTAGTAGCAAGTCTCTCACCCAAAACCCTGTTAACCGTAGCATATCACCATAACCCACCCACTACCCAGTTCTATATGTGCAAATCCATTACCATAGGGAACAGTCTAATTCCAACTTTAATGTCCTATCTTAGCTAGCAAAAACTAGCACCCCTTGACCTAGTTCCCGAAAACCCGCCTATGCGCAGCAACTTAATACTCTACATACCCTACCATAAACACCCCCAATTCGCTCATTACCGAACCATTCTTAACCGCTGTTTGTCCCTGGCCTTTCCCCTGGAGAGCTCTTTCCTTATATTACCTATACTACTAGTAGGCAATTAAGACCTGTCCTACTGCAGCCTTATCCTGCAACCAAGCCTCCTTTAAACTTTTTAACTCCCCTGTAACAACACACCCAGTTTTAAAACTACCCCACCAACCGCATACCTACCATGCTTCTTAAAACTCTACTCACAAAATTGACAAGAGCCATAGGGCTTTAGCCTAATAAGTCCTATGCTCCTATGAATGTTGTGTCTCTAGTCATCCCCATACTCCCCACAAACTGTCCCCAACTGCTTCCCCTTTGGCCCCCCTACCTACCTCCTCCTTACTTGCCCCTTATACCAATGCAATAATCAGCTCTCACTAATTGAACAAAGAGCTCTAATATACCTTAATAAGGTGATTACTTGGACCCACCTTGTGCCCCATTCCGGTGGCAAAACATCCGTCCTATCAAACTTTACCTTTCAGATCCCCTTTCCAAGCCACTGCATGATGCCTTCTGTCATTCAGCAATTTCAGTCAGTAACTGTTGCCACCTTGTGCTTCCCATGTGTAACCTCTTCGCTCGCCACTGCTTCCATCATCTGTGAAGTCCTTGTGTATTGCCCCCACTGGTACTCGGCACACCATCTACAAAGAAAAGGGAAAGCGTAAATCCTCTAATATGTAAAGAGAAGGTTCTACCTTATACCCACCTATTCCAAATTATAGCAGCAGCGTTCCAAAAAAAACCCCCCACCCATTTGTAAGAAAGAAAAGACATGTAAATTATCTAAAAGACATAACGCACCTTTCAAGACATCTGCAAAGACAAACTATCCTGCCAACTCAGGAATGATTGCAACATCGCCACACATCTATGACGAAACAGCCATAATCAAATGCCTCCCTGCTGGACTGGCTTGCCTTATGCTTAACAGAGAATTGCTGAGGCTGTAGAAGGGACAACAGATGACATAAAACTACCCACAACTATGAATCTCCATCCTGCACCATCCCCTTTCTATAGCCATAAGTCATCCCCTGATTAGAGCCACTGCAGAATGGCCATACAGAAGCAAAGATCTTGCGTGATGAAGAGTGCAGCACCCACATTGACTGACTTAAGAGATCCCATGAGACCCCATCTGCTCAAGGCTGTGTCCTTAGGAGGCTAATCTCTTATTATATCATCTCTGTGATTGCATCAAGTCAGACTAAACAGAAAAGCTGATTTTTTTTTTTTTTTTTTTTTTTTTAGGAAAGACTTGTTCATACATCTCAACTTCTTATTGCAAGAAATCTGAACAAAGCCTGTCAAAATGGGGTGGGGGCAAAGGCTCAAAACAGGGACAGATCTTAAATATTGCTCTTATAAACTCAAAATGCTGCTAGAGTAATAAAGTTTGTGTTAGCATACATTTTCTGAAGGATATGAAGTCTGAAACTCAAATATTTGTCATTATTTAGTGATTTCAATCCTCGGATCATCTCAGTGATTTGTAAGAAATCTATAAATTTTATGAGGAATAGACCAGAAATATGAGGTAAGAATGTGGAACTTCTGCTAAAATCTGGATAGTTGAGGAGGTATGGTGCCCCCACATCAAAGGTGCAGGAAAGCTGCAATGACAATTACTTTGTCTGCATTAATTTAATTCACTACTCTCACATTGCTATTGCCATATATTGATAACATGCATCTAGATAGTGCTTCACATTTGACATATGAGATCTTAAGAAGATGTGACTTAGTGAATAATTACAGTTCCCTAGGATACACCACAACCATTTTTTCTCCTATTTAACAGCAGGATAGTAGGATTAGAATGAACCTACAGTTAACTTGAAGACACATACATAAATCAGGGTTCCCAGATCTGACTGCAATGCTCTGGCAACTTCAAAGCCAAGCAATCAATTCACTGGGATTCAAAGTGCCTTCAGTTGTTCCCCAAGCTTCATCAAAGTTTGCTGGCAAGACACAGACTCCTCCCATATTAATCAAGGAAACATCAACGTGCCAGTGACGATACATGAAACAAAACCCCGAACAGCAATCCTGCCAAGAGGCAACACACTGCTTTGGACTCAAATCTGCCCGATTTCATGGATAGCCCTGGCAAGTGCCGCACCTTCACCTCTTAAGCCATGTCCCTTCAAAACTCCATCCTCAAGTGTGAACCTGGACAGCATGCATAGCTCTCAACCTTCCATCGCCAAAATGAGGAACACTCGCCTTCATAATGTGGAACAAATGGGCAAAATGTGGAACACATACTAATGTCTTACTAACAACTTCAACTAGGAAGGTCATAGGATGGTTAAAATATGCTGGTTTTACTTATAAAGAAGATCATTTAATGAATTAATATGATTAATTTCAATTTACCATGGATTACACTTAAAAAAATATCTATGACTGAATGTGTGACAGACTCTTTCAATGTGGAACTTTGAGGAATTTCGAGGAACATTAACTTTTTAAGACCCCAAATGAGGTACGTTCCTCGTAATGAGGTACACTTGAGAGGTATGTGACAGCATGTCATATATCCAAATGCGTAGGTCTGTATATAATGCCTGCAAGATCCCTGTTTCATAGAATTAGCACCCGTGTTATCAACTGGCAACCAACGAGCACAAAGACAAGCCATGGCAATCAACGTGAACCTGGACAAAGCTGTGGTGCACACCTGCACCCACACAGAAAAAAAAAACAAACAAACAAAAAAAAATAAACTAACGGACTTCAACTTCTCAATTGAACGCACCAAGGAAAATGCAAACCTGCACAAATGCATATCCGTTGGGAAGCCCAATCCTCCCCAAGGCAGCACTCATCCCAACCACCATCCATCTGCCGATGGCTGCAAGACATAGCCAGTCACCTGTAGAAAATATTGAAACCCGAACTGGCCACGATGCTCCATGCAGAGGGGACAAGGAACAACACTGCAATTGTCAGGTTATGATTAAAACATACAACACAGAAGGGCACAGAGCCAAATTGTTAATAGAAAATGAACCATTAGTTTGACGCAACCGAACTTAACCGACTCAACTCTGAAGCAGAATAACTTTTTTTTTTTTTTTTTTTTTTTTTTTTTTTTTTAGTAAGTATGCTCAAATGAACCTCTGGACCCTTTATTATTGTTTTTTTATATATATATATATATTTGCAGCCAGTTTACCAGTTTACCTCTGGTAAGATTAGAAATCGATATGAGACATATCTGCATACCAAGCATGCGCACGGTGCACCCTGTTGACAGCATAACTCCAAGCCAGCGAAAAGCCCCTTGTGAACTCTGTAGAAATGCACTAGCAGAAGAAATGCTACGAATCTTCACATATTCCAACCATACCAGCGACGGCAAAAAACAGCCGTCCTCTTTGAGGCATCCACGAGGCAAATCCAAACATGCTGAGAATAAGTGGCTACAAAAGCCCAACACTAGACTGAACGGCGATGCCACAGCCAACAATCCGGGACCATTCAATATCAAAAAGCCTGCCAATAAGTGGCCACACTACAGCCAACAACCTTGGGCATCCCACAGCCCCAGACACACTTCTGAATGCTGGAAAACTGCTCCCCATCACAACGAACCATTCACTGCCCACACCATCAATGTGACGGATGTTTCTTTCTCACACCAACCCAAAAATAGCCACAGCACGAAACAAACCCACAAAGACATGCTACCATACCTCTCAAGTGTACCTCACTAAGAGGGACGTACCTCATTTGGGGTGTTAAAAAGTTCATGTTCCTCGAAGTTCCTCAAAGTTCCACATTGAAAGAGTCTGTCACACATTCAGTGTTAGGAATTTTTTTTAAGTGAAATCCATGGTAAATAGAAATTAATCATATTAATTCATTAAAGGATCTTCTTTATAAGTAAAACCAGCATATTTTAACCATCCTATGACCTTCCTAGTTGAAGTTGTTAGTAAGCCATTAGTATGTGTTCCACATTTTGCTTATTTGTTCCACATTATGAAGGCGAGTGTTCCTCATTTTGGAGATGGAAGGTTGAGAGCTATGCATGCTACACCCAGCCCAACTAAACTGTACACCAAAGCAGCCAAAGCCCTAGGCCATTATCAATGAGATGCCCCAGAAGAATAGCATAATCAAACTCCAACAATGAGAACCTCACAGAGACCACAACTCCCCCACAAACTCCTCAGCCAAAATGCCCAACCAAAGTGTACAAGCAACCCACACCCCACTTACACAAACAGAAGCATGCATCACACCCTGACCTCCCCAGTCAGCGCTCACACAAACACATAGGGAAAAAAATCACTCAATCAGTACTAGCATTCCCCATTCAAACCAGTTCATACCTATTATCCAAAATACCTAAAGGTCATCGGATGATGGCTTGCCTTAGCAAGTTCACGCCAAAATGTGATTGCTTAAACCAACTATACTAGACTAATCCTCTTAAGCCCCACCCTATCATTATCTCATTTCTTTCCAACTATCCCTGCCTTCACTTAACAACCCACTTAACCCCCCCCCCAATATTAACCAACTCCCCCTATGAAGATGTCCCGAGACAACTTAGTTTGTTGACAAACTTCATTTATTAAATCATTAATTTTTCATTTGCTATATGTGCTTTTTGCCTCTGTGCAATAATGTTCTAATCTTTATTTGTACAATTGACATTACTTAATTTTTGTAAACATGCCTGTCTAATTATTGCATCAGTAAATATTTTTTATTTCACTTTACTTTATAAATAAATATTCCTGTTGGTGTTGATTTGCTATAATTGAACATACTGAGTCTTTTGATGTGATAAGGTGCATCAGTATGCAGGACAGGCATGGATTAGGCTTTACAATTATGGAACCTAAGTAGTGTTGACTGCAGTTTCCTTTTATATGCATAAGGAAATTTGAGATCTATTAGGCTTATTCTCAGATTCCTAAGGTCAGCCTTGCTCGGTGCTGGTCAGCACAGCTCTTTTATCCAAAGGTATGTAAGATCTAGTTATGTGAATCTATGGACATACACACAAGTATTACTGTGATTCATACAGGTAAGTGTAAGCCAGCCTAATTTGCATATAGAATGTGTAAATGAGCCTAATTTTAGGTGAATATATTTAATACCATTACTACTGTTTTACTATGGCATTTATGACTGTCACTTATGAATGAAAAATCATGACAATATAAATATACAAAAAGTGGTAGGAGATGCATACAACTTTTTTGGAAAAGGTGGAACCCAAACAAGCTGAGAGGGCAAACATCTGAAACTGAGTGGTTACTGCTATAAATGATGATGGGAAAGGAACCACACATTAACACTGTGCAGGAAGAGGGTCAATGATATGGTAGGATGTGCTAGAACAAAGGAAAGGCAGAGTGAAACTGTCCATGGCAGTACTGGGGGACCTCAAACAGTCAAGTAGTTCAATACAGGGTCAGCAGCAGAAACAAGTTGTTTCATTATACCAATAAACTTAGAAGATATCAGCGGCAAAATGGCTGGTGATGTCAATAATACAGCTATGTTTATGAGACAGCCTGAAGAATGTGGCACACAGTTTCTAAGATTAATGGTGGATCTCACACATCAAAACTCATTAGTATCTCTGTAAGAAGTGATAGTAGATCATAAATTACATGGTGACATTACATCACAGGTTGTACAGAGAGAAAATCCATGCACTTCTACACCAGTGTCTCCAGATCCACAGGAAAACCTTCTGGATGATGGCAGAAATTCTTAGGTAACAGTGTCCACTGCGACAGCTTTACAAAGAGATGCAAGGTGCAAGCATATGTCCCAGCTGCCTCAGGAAAGACTTAAACCATCAACTGCTCTGCAGCAAATGTGCATAGACTTTGCTAAGGCTCAGTTCACTGCCACAGACAGTCAACTAGAAATGGTCAGAGTACTCCAATATGTAAGCAAGGATTTTCAGCTCTACATGGAATTGCTAGAGAGCAGGGATAAAGCCATGATCACACTGTTCCATAGTATGGTGCCACACCAGGCATCTGTGCCCAGCCCCATTTATACACTAGGGAGGACTTACCAAAATCAAACAAAAGTTGGTGGTGGAAGGGGTAGAGAACAAGGTGCTCTCTGAACATGTGGGGACATATTACATCACAACTTAAGTGCATCTCAACATAGTAGTGGAAACAGTGTGAAACAAACACAACAGATTGCATGCAGGCCACTTCAACATTCATCTACAGGTAGCAGAAACTCTCATTTAAGGGCTTGGTCCCATAACACTGCGAGATCAATGTCTGTAGGATCACCTACATCAAGTAGGTCATGTCATCACAGTCCCTCCTCATGATCACAGGCATTATCTTTAGGAGACATCACATATGACACACTTGACCTTGACCTACTGTGACTCAGACGACACATTACAGGTATTTACAATATGAAATGTAGCAATCGACTACCATACCTTTCAAAACACTGATGTCAATGTTTAACTTTAAGTGCAATGTGTTTAAAAAATTAAATGCAGAATATATGTGTGCAAAATGTAAGCCAATATTAAGAGGTTTTGCATGTGCATGTATTTCATTTCAATAACAGTGCTACTTACAATTAAAGAAAATGTTGAAAGAAACGTGTAGGGCATAATGTGCAAATTGCAATGTTTAATACAATTAAAGGCCTATCTGTTCTTAAGAGTTTCATTTCATCAATGGTATAGCTGCAAGTTAGACAGAACATAAAACAAATATTACACCTTATTAAGAGAGTAACAAACAAATGAAAAAAATTACATGAGTATTTTACTATTTACACTAGGATTGTTGCCAGTTAACCCTTAGCACTGCACAAATGATGACTTTTATTTCTGAGGACACAGCTCGGTGTGTATGACAAAATGAAATAACCAGATGTGCAGTACCTTCATAGAGAACAGTAGATCATTTCTAATCTTTCATAGTTAAAACTGAATAGGCTTTTCAGCAAGTCAAAGACTGTGTAAATGACAATACAAGTCTAGGAGAGGGGTGTAATAAAATTATCTTCTACATCTCCATTGGGATTTCTCACTAGTGTCATGAGTCATGCCTCCACTGGATATCCTGCATCACCTTAAAACAGAACAAAAAACAGAAACATTGCGGGAGACAAAATAAAAGAAAGGTTAGTATTAAGGAATACATTTTACTATGAATAACTAATTAAATGAAAGATGAAACCAGCTTGCATAATGGTTAATGGTTAATGTTGTGACTTTCCATGCCCAAGGCTGAAGATTTGATTCTGACCTCTGACTAATGCCTGTTATAGAGTCTGCCCAGTGGTTTGGTTCATCCTCTTTTCTTCATTCTTGTTCAGTTGTTGGTTGAACCAGTTATCTACACCACATTCTTGTTCTTCTGCAGTTTGCATATTATACCTGTGTCTTTGTGGGGTTCCTCCGAAAAGCATGTTAAGTGTTTTCACTTCAACCACCCCCAAAGAATGTAGCTGTATGCAGCAGAACAGACTTTAGATTGTGCCTATAGGTGGAAGAGATGTCTATACCAATAACTTTGGGCATCAACTGTGGTGCACAGTATCCTCATGATAGAAAAACACAGATCATAGACTGAATGCCCTGTTAGGGTCTGCCAGTCAATAGTGTAAAAATTGTCTCTAGGTGATTTAGCCATGATGGGTAATGTCAACAAAGATGGGAATGGTTATTTGCCAGTGGGTTCTGAACCCAGCCTGACCAATGCCAGGTTGTCCTGTTGACCTGCTTGGATTACCTGGGATAGCTCTGTTGTACAAAAGCTATAAATAAAATCAATCAACCCACCAAACATGAGCTCAGAATTATTAAGCTCAATGTAAGTTCACTGGCAGGATACAGCCTGGAAGTGGATGACATGAAGGTAAGGAGTAAGCTGGACATTTTATGTATCCGGAGGTAGGATGGAAGGGCAGTACAGCAAAGCCACTTGCCATGGGATCCAGAGTCTACTCTCAGGAAGAGGACAGACTAGAAATGTTGAGGAAATTGTGTTGAGGAAGAGGATTCAGATGACAGTGAGGTATGTCAACAGAATTACTGACAGATTCATGGCAATCAGACTCTAGTGTAAGGATAGGGCACTATTCATAATCTCAGCCTATACCCCACAGCAGGGTAGTAATAATGAGGGAATGAGTACATTTAGGCAACAGTTGTAGGACCTGCTAGATAAATCAGGACAACAGGAACTGGTGTTGCTACTGGATGACCTGAACATACATATTGGGACAGACAGAACAGGATATGAGGACTGCCTGGGTCCACATGGGCAGAAACAGGAATAAAGAAGGAGAGGCCATTCTAGACGTCTGTCTGGCAAATGACTTTATGGTGGAAAACATGTGGTTCAGCAAAAGAGATGTCACAAGATCATATACAAGAGTGACCAACATGCAGTTCAGGTACACTTCCTATCTTGTAAGAAAAGGCCAGTTGGATAGAACCAGTTATTGCAAAGTCATCTCCAGTGAAACTGTCAACCCACAATTCAAACCACTGGCTGCCACAATCATTTGCAATCAATTCTCAGAAAAGCCTCTAAGGTCAACATAGACTAGGCTGAAGATATGGAAGTTTACTGGAGAGAAAGAACATGAGTTCAAGGAATGTCTCAGGGCTGTAGTAGCACCTCAGGAAAATGATGAAATAGATGTAGCTGAAACAGAATGACAGTACCTCAAAACAGCTTGAGTAAGGTGCATAGAAAAGATATGCAGCTGAACCAGATCTGGAAATAAGGTACACAAGGAAAGCTGGTGGCAGAATGTATTAGTCCAAATGAGTTATTGCTAAAAATGTAGAAAAAAATTAACTAACTAAATAAATAAGAATAATTGTTAAAAGGCATAATAGGTATTGGGATACCACCAATTTTTCATTTGCAGGGCAGTCCTAATTTCAACAGTTGAGTCTGGGGGTTGGTATAAAATGGCAAATGTTCTGACATTTTAAGAAACAAAATATTTTCTGAAGTTTCTAACATTTCTTTAAATGTTATCAAGAACTATGACATTGCATGCAAAACAATAATATGCTGCAAAAAAAAAAAAACACAAGTACAATTTTGCAATAGCTCTTGCATTGATTGACTGTACATTTAAATTACTTTAAGACATTTGAATATGGGTATTAGAAAAGGTGGAAACCTCATTATGGCATAAAATAGTATATTTCATTCTTAACCCATATTTCCACAGAATTTCTTCTGAAGTTTCTTGATTGATTCTACTCTTTGCAGTTCCAGCATGACCAAAAAAAGTTTTTTTTTTTTATTTTATTTTTTTTTTTGCAGAAGAGCAATTGCCCCTATACCTGTGTACACCACATGCGGGTCAAGGGTATAGGAGCACTTGCTCTTCTGCAAAAAAAAAAAAAAAGCTTTATTGGTCATGCTGGGACTGCAAAGAGTAGAATCAATCAAGAAACTTCAGAAGAAATTCTGTGGAAATATGGGTTAAGAATGAAGTTCATCCCATGAACATATATATCTAAACTCCACAGTTACACAAACATTTGAAAGAGAAAAATCTCCCAAGAAAAAGAATCTTTACCAGTGCACACTAAAAACTGCACCAGCAATGGGGGATCAGGAAGTCCAGCTTGAGTGAGTTGAGCTTGTCCATAATGCATCTTATTTTTATGCTCAGAAGTGTGTAAGGAATTCCCTTTCAGGCATCTTATTGTATGATGAGGCTGTTTAACATTCTAAAGTATTTATTTCCTCTAGTAATACTTGTTTCCTTCATGAAGCAGAATCATCCCAAGTGAGTGAAGAGCAGTATTGCTGTATGGCAGCATCCATATTCCACAGTCTTAGCAAAAATATATCTGGTTTACAGTTATAATGCAGATTTAGGCGAATAATATAATAATTCCAAAAACACAGACCTCATGACCTCATCAATTTAAAACAACATATGCTAGTATGAATGAAAAATTATACATTCCTGTTATTTTCGAATGACTGCTATTGCATCTGTTTAGTAACTATATTACTAGTAAAATATGTTAAGGTTACTCACCTCTGAGTGCATCAAGAAAGCAGCACAGTACACATTTCTAGAAATGTAATATATGAGCTTTATAAACACAATCTCAAAATATAAGAGCTAAATGATTTCAAACACATAAAGAAAATTGTTTAATTTTTAAAGACTGGACTCTATTGACATAAACTGTACAATCCTGACAGAAAAGAAATCTCTGCTTTTAAAACAAAGCATGTTTCTTTATAATGAAGCACGCTATTTTGTTTTCTTGTAATAAAACGTGTTATTTCAAGTTTAGTTGTTAAATTCCTGATCTGTTTATTGGTTTTTGAATGAACTGTAGAAACAAATAACTAAGGATTATCAATTTGAAATATATTATATTCTCACACCGTGAAATTTTGTTGACTATAACATGGTTATTATTGCTATATATACCGTACATTAACCTGTTTTTCTTATGTTTACATAAATAAAATGTTTTCATTAAAATAACTGCCAGGAGCTGATAGTATATACAAACATTGTGCCTTTGCGTAAATATTTGTGGCTGTTATGTCTCAGTATAAAATAACTAACTTTATATTACTTTCAAAGGCTGAAGTACTGTTTAGGTCACAAAGACATCCGCAGCATAAATTATTACATTATATCTTGTACAAAAATGAAATATCTAAATCCCTGACTTCCCCATTTATCTCTGAAGACTGAAAGTGTTAACCATGACCAAAAATATTGCTTCCACGGGACCTGAAAATTTACCTGGTTACTTAACAGTGTTAAATATACCCTTGTCCACACACTCTTCAAACAGGTTCAGCTAGGTTTAGCTACTGGTTTTGTCACTAGTAAGAGACACGCTGCAGCAGTGAACCCCTCCATGTGGGTAGCTTTACAAATGACTAGGGAAACTATAGGCCTACCAGCCATACAAGCCTTATATATAAAGCCATAGAACATATTATAACTAAACTTATAAACTGTTATATCAAGAATCTTGTCAGACCTTACCCCAACAGTTTGGTTTTATGAAGGGTTGATCCTTTATTTAATTTGCTAAACTTCTTTAAAAGGGTTATAGAAGCTATTGATGGTAGCTATGCAGTGCACATGGTGTATCTTAACCTGGCCAAGGCCTTTTCCACCATTCTCCATGTTGACATCATACAAAAGCTAAATGCTTTAAAAATCAAACCATATATGATAAGATGGAGAGTAAACTTTCTGAAAGGCAGAGCCCACACAATGTGAGTTGCTGGTGCATCATCAGAAAACGTTGTCTCCTTTTTGGTATTTATTTCTCAGATCTCTGGGCAGAGAACTAAGACCTCTGGCTAACAAAGTTTGCAGATGATTTCAGTCTGGGGTTTGTTGTTAAACCACCCTATGACACCCAAACCATCCAGAATGAATACTCTGTTGTAAACTCTAGTACTAAAAATGGGCTCAAACTAAATACAAAAATTGTAATATCATAATTTTTGGTAGACAAACTCATTATAGAGTATAATCAATACACCACTACAAAATGAAAATGTAGTCAGGGACCTAGATACTTGGATTGATAGCTTCCCCTGTTTTTACCATCATATAATCACTGTTAGGAAATCCTTTTATATAGTACAGCTAAATGTCAAAGGAATATCATTCAGCTATAAAGATGTAAACAGTCACTTAGACTTGACATTAATCAAGCCAGTTATTGAGTACAATGTCAGCTTTGGCATGTAACTCACTAAACATAGCAAACAATTAGAAAGACTCCAAAGATTCCTAAACAAAAATATAACAGGTCTAAAGTCTCTGCACTACCAAGAGAGGCTAGAAACTCTATACTTTTATTTGGTTTCATGTCAACTCACCAGAGGCAATTTCAGTGAATGTTAAAACATCAACAAATGTTTGCCAAAACTGCATTCAGTGATCATCCAAGGAAAGTTTTTTTTTGTACAGGATGGCAAGATCCCATGCACTCCCCATGAGAGGGGACACCTCCACCCTCAGCTTATATATATATATATATATATATATATATATATATATATGTATGGGTCTATGTTATAATATTGAAAAAAACACATTATCGAATCCGGATTTCACATTATCGAAACTACTAATTATCAAAATTGCAGATGAGCGAAACTCGTATGATCAACAAGCACATCAGCCTATAACAGACTTACATAGACTACTTCAAATGAGTGGAAGGTACGACGATGTACTACATACCAAATTCAAAAATGGCGAATGTAGAGGAACTACCTCCCGGAGTGCTAGGACAGGTGTACAGCATGAGTGTGTCACAGAAAAGTAAAAAAGCTATTAATTATAGATGGGTACATGTACAACCTGGAGAAGTCCACTAAATGTAAAAATTACTGGTGTTGTAGCTGAAAGTTAATTCATAAATGTAAAGGTCGAGCAATAACTGTCTGAGTCACATCTGATGAAGAACTATTAAAATCTATTACTCATGATCATTCAGGGGATCCAGTGCAAGTAGAAAAATATGCTGTATCACATAACTTAAAACAAAGGGCAATGCTTTCTCAGGACACCCCTGGCATTATTGTGGATCATGCCATAGCGTTGTGCTCATTTGAATATGCACCTAGTCTACCAAGTAGATGTGCGTTACTACAGCAAGTAAACAGGTCTCGATGAAAATGTAGAGGAAAAACATTGAAAAGTGATCTAACACTGTCTAATTTAAATGTTTTGGATTGGCAGTTAAAGGAAGGCACATCCATTCAAAAACGAGTAAGTAATGACACTATTGTAAATGTCTTTACCACTAAAAAAGGGTTACATGATTTAGCTGTTTCTCATATTTGGTTGATGGATGGTACTTATTTTGTTAGAGGGACTGCTTGTCATCAGTTGTACAGTATACATGCAGTAATAAAGTGTGGCGCTTATTCAAAAACTGTCCCATTGGTGTACTGTCTCATGAGCAAAAAGAGTTTAAAAGCGTACAATCAAATGTGGCATTCCATTTTTGCACTACTCGAAGAAAATAGGTTAAGTTATTCAGTTACTTATATTTTGTGTGACTTCAAGGTCGCTGCTATAAAAAGTATTAAAATAAATGTGTCTAATGCCACCTGCAAAGGATGTTTCTTCCATTTTGGAAGAAATCTGTGGAGAAAGGTACAAAACTTAGGTTTGGGTGCATTGCAAAATAGCAATATATCATTCCAACTGTCGGTGAATAAATTAGCTGCCTTAGTGTTTTTGCAGTAGACAGATGTTATATCTACATTTTTGGAGCTGAAGAATGGTTTCCCTATCTAAGGTAAAGAATTGCTGAAGTATTTTGAGGAGTGGTATGTTTTGGGGAAGCCGAGATCTTTTGCTACCAGATCTAGTAAACAGATTAGGTTTCCGCCATTATTTGCCATTACTTTTTGGAATATCTCAGTACTTAATGAATTGTCTTTACCGAGAACACAAAATTCAATTGAAGCATGACATCAATGCCTAACGTGTCTGACGAGAAAGCATGTCTCAGATCTTCACAGTATAATGTCAGCTATAACCAGGGAACAGAATAGAGTTGAAGAAATATGTTTAAGGATGTCTGTAACCTGCCCATCTGCTCCTAAAAGGCGGGCTTTATTGCACCGTCAAAAACAGTTTGAAACTATATTTTCTCACATAGATGAGTATACTAATATTGATTACATTTGCGTTATTGCACATTTGTTAAAGATGTAAAGTGCAGGTTTTCTTTACAGATGGAAGTGCGACTTATGTGTATTCCATTTTCTTTTATATGTTTTTCGTGGAAGATCTTTTATGACTGTTCACACACATAATTTAAGTAAGATTTCAGTTGGATTATGTGTGGTAGCACTACTCAGTTGGATTACAAGTGTAGTAGCACTACGGTGGTTCGCTCATATTCACTGTGGTTAAATTCGATGTTGTGTACTTCACATTTATGTAGTTTCAATAACTGATAGTTTCGATAATGTATGTATGTGAAATCTGGATTCAATAATGTGTTTTTTCGATGTTATAACATAGATCCATATATATATATATATATATATATATATATATATATATATATATGTGTGTGTGTGTGTGTGTGTGTGTGTGTGTGTGTGTGTGTGTGTGTATATATATATATATATATATATATATACACACACACACACACACACACATATTTATATATATATATGTATATATATATATATATATATATATATATATATATATATATATATATATAAACTCTGAGGGAGCACAACAGTGGAGAAAAAGGCAAACTCTATTTCACCAAATGATGTATTGGCAAACCTGATCTTTCTTTCTACATTTGAATAAACTACCTTCATGACCTGAACTGCTTCCCTTTGTTCTTTATTTTTTAGACTTTTGAGGGGAGATCTTGGTCTCCCTTACCACACTATTAGAGACCCAATTGTTCTGGATCTCCTGTTTCTCTGATAGTATAATATCTCCATCAATACAAGAACCAGGGACCTAAACCTTCACCAACAGATAAATAAAACATGGTGGGGAGGCAGGTTTATAACCCACTACCTCTCATACCTCATAAAATAGACATCTCCTGCCTGTTAGTAGCATGACTCACTATCTTCCTTTAAACATAAACCGGATTACTGGATGGATATCCACAAATTTACTGTGGAACGGACTGGTATGGGCCTTCTGGAGGAAGGGGATGCAGCCTGAGGGATATTTCTGGCAAGGTGTGAATAGTTTTAAGTCTCAATGACCTTGAAAAACCTATGAATCTATGAGGGAAAATGAACATAGAAAAATGTCGACAACCATAAGTCATTAGGTTTTAAAGAGTTTTGGACCATTATCTGTGAGTTGTCCCTCACTCTGCTCTGTTATTTTAACCTAGCAAGACTCTTGAAAAGTGCCACTGTTAAGGGTATGGCATGTGACTATAATCATTGGAATTGACACACTCTTTACTCTTTCTCCTTGAAAAAAAAAGTTTTTGACAAAATCTCAGAAAAATCACTTTCTATTTCTTTGTAAACTTTCAATTGTTTTGATGCATTCTGTGGTTCTTGCCAATACCTTTTCTCACTAAGTAGAATAAAAAGGGGTTGCTCACATTTTTAATCAGATCTTGAAATTCTGAGTGATAGAATTTGAAGAGCACATAAACAGACATGTTGAGAAGACAGCCTTACTTTGTGCTCCTATGAGTTAAGAAGCAACAATATTAGGAAAATCCACAAACAAAGAATAGCTTTCAAAAAGTTGCTTCAGACACCCTCCAGATATTTGGATTTAAATTTGCATATTTCTAGACAAAGAGACTTGAATATCGACAGTGTGTGTGTGTGTGTGTGTGTGTGTGTGTGTGTGTGTGTGTGTGTGTGTGTGTGTGTGTGTGTGTGTGTGTGTGTGTGTGTGTGTGTGTGTGTGTGTGTGTGTGTGTGTGTGTGTGTGTGTGTGTGTATGTGTGTATTTCAGCTGCTTGTTCCTGAAATACTAAAAGACCAGTTGCCACCACTCCACAACTAGGTTAAATCCATGCACACATAAGAAGACCAGTTGCCACCACTCCACAACTAGGTTAAATCCATGCACACATAAGAAGGCCAGTTGCCACCACTCCACAACTCGGTTAAATCCATGCACACATTTGCTTACTGCTCTTTCTACTTTCATCAAACTTTTCTTTAATTGTTTTGAAGCACTCTATCCATTGGGAAGATATCTTTTCAGTCATTAATCATACACCATCTACCAGCGAGTCAATTAGACAAGGTAGGTAAGGAGAAGGACTTAAAAGCTGAAGGCTTAGGTTTGAACCACATTGTCTCATGCACGTATACCATGTGATCGCAACCAAATTATTTAATCCTCAATTGTCTCTATCTCGGTCTTGTAAAAAGGACTTGTGTGCTAGCCATGGTTAGCAAAAGGTAGAAAAAACAAACTGTTGCAGGTCCTTAATTGGTGTAATACCTTCAGCCAAGTATTAAAACTTAATTTTCCTTTTCATGTCATGAAGCGCAGATAAATGTCACTACCATAGATTTTTTTTTTCTTTTTTTCTTTTTTTTAATGTCTTCCCTGGTCATTATTTTATTGTTTAATTTCTCCTGATGGATTTACATATAATCATTACTGCTGTGTACTGTATACAATATATACTTTTCAAAGATATGGAATTCAGAGAAAAATTGACTAAGCATTATGTAATAGCATATTCTTATTTTATGATATTCTTAAAAGTTGCTGACAATAACTTGTCATAGCAGTCTTATATTTCTTCTGTTTTGGTTGTGCCACACTATAGCGATATAGCTGCTAGCCTGAAAATTTATTTTACTAAAAACAAAAAAAAAAACTCTAGTGAAAGGTTTACTTTGAGCTATTTTATATCCGCAATAAACTGATCATAATAGTAGATGTATTGACTATAAAATAAATTATTTGTTGGTTTGTTAATAAACTTAAGAAATATATCAAATAGTTCTATATCCCCCTGTAAAATCATGAAAAATCATTTAGAAAGTAACAACTGACCAAGTTATGGCACAAGAGCAGGAACATTTTAGGACTATAGTGTAACCTGTAGTCTCTATTGATATTTGCTTGAAATATGAGAAAGCACAAAAAAGATTTGCAAGAACCACATAGAATAAAGTGCTTTTATGTCTGTAGTGATTCTCATATGGCATACCATTGTTAGAATCTCTTTGGGTTCTGACTGAAAAGTGCTTCTCAAACAATCTGGAAATATAGCGCTGATAAGTATATTTTTGGCACTTTAACTTTTCAGAGTTCTGCACTGTCTTAATTTTTGCTTGACTGAATTATTTATATATTTGCTGGCATTGTTTTCTGTTTTCTCATCTGTTCTGAAACTGGTTCACCCCTATTCCTGTGGTATTCTTAAAGTTGGTAAATCTGGTCTAACAGCTTTTGTGTTATCTGATTGTTTCAAGGCTTGCAGATTTAAAAATAGTCCCTGTTTGTAAATTCCTGCATACCATTGTTAGAGTCTCCTGTGGTGTTGTTATAGTTGGTGGCTTTGGAGTTGCCCGCCTCTGCTGTAAATTTGATCTGTTAACTCCTCCCAGTCTAGTGTTCATTTTACCTAATACAGAGAGAACATTTCAGAAGGCCAACCCACTTAGGTTCTTAACCTTGAATTATCTTCTGCTCCTCCTTTCTCCCTTTGCACTTTACTAAAAAAAACTCCTTGAGTTTTGACTGAGTGAGCTTCTCAGCTGTTAAGAATATTTTTGGCACTTTTTTACTGTTCAGAGTTGAATAAAACAATTGAATTCAGTTCAGAATACATTTTGAATAAATTGCATTTATTTAAACTGTATTTGATTTAATACTGCTACACACTCAAGTGTGCTAACTTGCACTGCACTTGAATTGCTTTTAGTGCTGTTTTAGCTACTTTCTAAAAAAAATTCTGAGCTTGTTGCCTGCCTTTCCTGTAACTAGTCTAGTCCAGATACTGATTTGCTGTATCCAGGACTGTTGGTGTGCTTCTGAGACACCCAAGCCTTTCTGTGTTGGAGGGACGTCTTCTAGCTTATCAGTTGGAGTAGTAAGCACTAGATAGCCTAGCTACCACAAGAGGAGTGGTTTTTGGCCCAGAAATTGTAGTTTATTGGCTGTTTGGGCAGTTTTTCCATCTCTATCAGCTGTCTAGTTAAAAAGCCCACATTTGCACTTGTTTCCCTCTTTTCCTGTAACTAGTCTAGTCCAGATACAGATTTGCTGTATCCAGGACTGTTTCTAAGCTTCTGAGCCCCCCAAGCCTTTCTCTGTTGGAGGGAAGCCTTCTAGCTTATCAGTGGTAGTGGTATGCACTAAGTAGCCTATCCACCACAAGAGGAGTGGTTTCTGGCCCAGAAATTGCAGTTTATTGACTGTTTGGGCAGCTTTTCCATCTCTTCCAACTTTGTGGTTTAAAAGCCTTTGTTTGCACTTGTTTCCTGCCTTTCCTGTAACTAGTCTAGTTCAGGTACAGATTTGCTGTATCCAGGACTGTTTGTAAGCTTCTGAGCCCCCAAATCTTTCTGTATTGGAGGGAAGCCTTCTAGTTTATCAGTGGGAGTGGTAAGCTCTAGGTAGCCTATCTACCACAAGAGGAGTGGTTTCTGGCCAAGAAATTGTAGCTTATTGGCTGTTTGGGTAGTTTTTTCATCTCTTTCAACTTTCTTGTTTAAAAGCCTGCATCTGCACTTATTTACCACCTTTCCTGCAACTAGTCTAGTCCAGATACAGATTTGCTGTATCCAGAACTATTTGTAAGCTTCTGAGTCCCCCAAACCTTTCTGTGTTGGAAGGAAGCCTTCCAGCTTGTCAGTGGGAGTGGTAAGCACTAGGTAGCCTATCTCTCACAAGAGGCACGGTTTCTGGCCAAGAAAAAGAAGTTTATTGGCCATTTGGGCAGTTTTTCCATTTCTTTCAAATTTCTGGTTTAAAAGCCCATGTTTGCCCTCTTCCCACCTTTCCTGTAACTAGTCTAGTCCAGATACTGATTTTCTGTATCCAGGACTGTTGGTATGCTTCTGAGACACCCAAGCCTTTCTGTGTTGGAGGGAAGTCTTCTAGCTTATCAGTTGGAGTGGTAAGCACTAGGTAGCCTATCTACCACAAGAGGAGTGGTTTTTGGCCCAGAAATTGTAGCTTATTGGCTGTTTGGGCAGTTTTTCCATCTCTTTCAACTGTCTGGATAAAAAGCCCACATTTGCACTTGTTTCTCACCTTTCCTGTAACTAGTCTAGTCCAGATACAGATTTGCTGTATGCAGGACTGTTTGTAAGCTTCTGAGCCCCCCAAGCCTTTCTATGTTGGAAGGAAGCCTTCTTGCTTATCAGTGGGAGTGGTAAGCACTAAGTAGCCAATCTACCACAAGAGGAGTGGTTTCTGGCCCAGAAATTGCAGTTTATTGACCATTTGGGCAGTTTTTTCCATCTGTTTCAACTTTTTGGTTTTAAAGCCTGTGTTTGCTCTTGTTTCCTGCCTTTCCTGTAACTAGGCTAGTTCAGGTACAGATTTGCTGTATCCAGGACTGTTTGTAAGCTTCTGAGCCCCCAAATCTTTCTGTATTGGAGGGAAGCCTTCTAGTTTATCAGTGGGAGTGGTATGCTTTAGGTAGCCTATCTACCACAAGGGGAGTGGTTTCTGGCCCAGAAGTTGTAGCTTATTGGCCATTTGGGTAGTTTTTTTAATCTCTTTCCACTTTCTTGTTTAAAAGTCTGCATCTGCACTTATTTACCACCTTTCTTGTAACTAGTCTAGTCCAGATACAGATGTGCTGTATCCAGAACTATTTGTAAGCTTCTGAGTCCCCCAAACCTTTCTGTGTTGGAGGGAAGCCTTCCAGCTTGTCAGTGGGGGTGTTAAGCACTAGGTAGCCTATCTCTCACAAGAGGAGTGGTTTCTGGCCAAGAAATCAAAGTTTATTGGCCATTTGGGCAGTTTTTCCATCTCTTTCAAATTTCTAGTTTAAAAGTCCACATTTGCGCTCTTCCCACCTTTCCTGTAACTAGTCTAGTCCAGATACAGATTTCCTGTATCCAGGACTGTATGTAAGCTTCTGAGCCCCCCAAGCCTTTCTGTGTTGGAAGGAAGCATTCTACTTTATAGTGGGAGTGGTAAGCACCAGGTAGCCTATCTACCACAAGATGAGTGGTTTCTGTCCCATAAATTGTTGCTTATTGGTTGTTTGGGCAGTTTTTCCATCTCTTTCAACTTTCTGCTTTAAAAGTCTGCATTTGTGCTTGTTTCCCACCTTTCCTGTAACTAGTCTAGTCCAGATTTGCTGTATCCAGGACTGTTTATAAGCTTTTGAGTGGTGCCAAAGTCTGCTTTTCAATTTTTCCCTTATATCTGCTAGTTCTCTCCTCTCCTGCACTTTTACTAGCTTATTAGTTTAGCTCTTTACCAGACTTCTTGTAGCAATTATTGTAGCACACAAAAGTGCTACCAGCACTAAATGTTCTACAAGGAAACAGCTCCAGTACTTATTATTAATGCCCACCCCTCAAGGCATGGCTAAAGGTTAGTTTGCTGTGCTTTCTCCTATTAACTGGGTGAACTTGGGCATCCTGAGCCAATGTAGCAACTGCCTCATGTACACAGATAACCCTCTCCTCTTACCTCCCTACACTCAGACTTGCAAGAGATGCACTTATATATCCAAACTGGTGGCCACACACTCTCCAGGCAAGACCGAAGTAGCTGGTCAAGAGAAGAAGGTCAGCACTTTCACCAAATCACATGGAACACATAGCCCTCCAGAACTCACAGCTGCACTGCCTTCACATAAAAACACAAACCACATCCTCACCTTCATGGAGGCTCTCAATAAAAATCTACCCAAACAGCAGAGACCTCCAAGGCAGAAATGCACTCAACCACCACAACACAACACTAATCACAAGACACATAACTCTCCTAAACAGTATGACACTCAACCAAAGCCCCTAAGGCAAAACAGCATGCCCAATACACTAGTCATAGGTGACTCGATAGTGAGGCAGACTGATGTCCTACTCATTAGGTTGAATAAGGAGAAAGTAACAGTCAGCTGCCTGTCAGGCACCAGGATCTGCCACATTATGCATGCACTCAGGTCCCTCAACAACAGGTACAAATATGACTCTGTCATTGTACATGTGGGTGTGAATGATCTGAGACATACCTCCCAGGACTACATGAAAAGAGAAATGGAGGAGCTCTCAGATTATGTAGCCCAGGTGGGTATGACCCTAACCCTGAGCAGCATCCTATCATCACCCAGAATGATACCACAGTACAAGCAGAAAATGATTTATTTCAACAATTGGCTAAGTTTCTGGTGTCATTCTAAGGGGATCCAGTATCTGTCTGTCTGGGATGACATGACTGACAGACCTTGGTGCTTTGCCAGAGATGGCCTGCATCTGTCACCCCTGGGCTTCCGGATACTGGTCAAGGCTCTTGCCACCCCTATATTGCCTTTTTTAGGTGGTGTTCCAAAGACCAAATTACCACCATAACAGCTACAAATAAATGCAATCTGAGGGTGATGCTGCTCAATGCTAGAAGTCTAAATCCTAAAATGGAGAACATCAACATTTGTGCTGTAACAGAGACCTGCTTCAAGGCAGCAGAAAGCACCCCTGCACTACCAGGCTATAACTCATTCCACACCTTTCTGCCCCAGAACTTGGGCCAAAGCTCCAAAGGTGGTGGTGTTTTGATATTCATAAAGGATGCACAAACCTCCAGACTGGTAGCCCAACAAAATGCATCTGAGATATTTCAGGCGCAGCTAACATTGGGTAAGACAGCGATTCAGGTTGTAGCCTGCTATAGGTCCCCAACCATGTCCCCAGGCTCACACTCCATGTTCCTAAGCACCATGGAGAATATTAAGGTCCAACCTAACACTCTCATACTGGTTGACTTCAACTACCCCTCCATTAACTGGGAAAACTACTCATGTATCAATACTTGCCTAATGTTTCCTGGGATTCATTAATTCCAATGCCATGAATGAGCTCGTTCTTACCCCCACTAGAGGTAGCAACATCCTTGATCTGGTCATTACTAACATGGGTGACCATTGCTCTACACCAATAGTCATCTCCTCCCTGGTCAGATCCTAACACAAACTAATCACCTTGGAAATCCACATCCCTCCCTCCCCCCGCAAAGGTAACCACCATGAAAAACTTCACCAAAGCTAATTTTGGGCTCCTAAAAACAGATGTGGCTAACTTCATGGCACCCATGTAAATGGAGAATAGTTGCATGACTGCCCAACCATACACCAATGCACTGTATGAACACTTACACAAATGCATAGATCTTGCCATACCCAATAGAACCAGGATGCTCTCCTCCAACAGAAGGAGGAAACTGATGTGGAATAAGGTGAAGTCCCAAGACTGGAAAAAACTCCCTTATCAGCCTCAACAAAAAGTTGAGATCCCTCATCAAATCCTCTAAAACTAGCTATGAAAACAGAATTGCAGCAGATAGTAAAGACAACCACAAGGCCTTCTATGGTTATGTAAAGAATCTCCACTGCAATATCCAGATTTGCTCTGAACTTCTGCACAATGGTACCTCCTATACCAAGCCAACAGATATTGCCAATATACTGGCAAACAGATTCAGTGCTAACTTTACCCCTCTCTCCCTGCAAAGGACCAATCACAGTACCAGCAGATTGCCATGCACCCAGTATTACTGCTGCACATGTTAAAACAGCACTGTCCAAGGCCAAGAATACAGCTTCTATAGAACCTGACAATATCCCTGGCTGTGTTCTACATGAACTATAGAGTAAAGTGGTACCTCACCTTTGTGCCCTGCTCAATCACAGCCTCACCTCAGGCTTTGTCCCTACCGAATGGCGCACTGCTACAGTCAACCCTCTCCACAAAGGAGGAGCGACTACAGACCCTGGCAGACTACAGATCTCCCCATTAGCCTGATGAGTCTGATATGCAAAGCTATGGAACGCATCATCATCATGGACTTAATAAACAAGGATATAGGGAATCTCCAAACTCTGGATCCTACACAGTTTGGTTTTATGAAGGGGCGATCATGCCTGCTCAACTTGGTTGACTTCTTTGGGTCAGTCATCAGAGCTGTGGATGAAGGCAAGGGGGTTCATACAGCCTACCTTGATCTGGCCAAGGCCTTTGATACCATTCTCCACTCAGGAATCATAGAAAAACTCACTAAAATAGGCATTGACCCCTACATCACTAGGCTTGTTGCAAACTGGCTCACAGATAGAACCCACAGGGGCACATCAGAGATGTAAAAAAGAATAGAGCTGAGAGCTCTATAGATATGCACTTCTTTGAAAAACATAATGGTGACTGCACTTTATTGCAGGCTACTGTTTTAGAAAAAGTTTTTGTTAAAACTGGAGATGAAGGTCTGTTAAAGAACGTGCTGCTAACAAAAGAAGCAATATGCATTTTAAAGTATAACATTCTTTTTCCAGAATGACTTAATTTAGAATTGGACTGGAAGTGTCTAATTTGATTGTTTTATTACATACCAAACAAAAACAGTCCTTGAACCAAATAAGGAATCAGATGCAAAAACCAGAGAATACAAGAAAAAGAAAAATCATCTGGTTCTACACAGCAGTGAAGATCAATATGTCCTTTATTGTAGTAGGTAAGTGCTTAAGAGCCTGTTCCATAGACGGGTTAGTCTCTGCAATACATACCTATCTCTCCAGCAGGTCCTATTTATATCACAGGGAAGGTTTAAGACTTTAGACGGGTAATTCTGCTACTGTTTGTTTTGTGCATATGTAGGAGGTCCATCACAGTGGGGTCTGACAATGCCCTGTATGTCAGGCATAGATCTCCCCTCAAAAGTCTGTAGGAGACAGAATACAGGGATAGGGCCTTGAGGTGGTCTGCATAGGACATATTACTTATGCCCTGCATTATTTTAGTGAGGAATCTGTGGATGTTTGAGTTGCTGGTAATGCCTAGTTAGGTATATACCAATGGGTGCATTGTACTCAATGATAGGTTTGATGAATGCTGAATACAGTGGAACAATGACTTCCTTGGATTTAATCTTGATGATTGGATGGGGGATAGGAATTTCACCCAGGGGATCACTTCTGTGGCTCTGCTCGACAGGGGCACTGGAAAATAATTTTCTTGGTTGGCGAAAGCCAGGGTACCTTTTTGGCTAGGCTTATATAGGCCTTAGGGCCAATAGCCTAGTACCTACCTATGAACCTATGAACATAGATGCCATACCTTTGTTTATAAGTTGTGCAACACACAATGATTTCCTCATCACTTTCCTTTAGACTACCGTACCACTGAGCTTTCCAGATAGTGGTGCCTTCAGCATGTAGGGCAGTCTCTCTAGTAGGGCTGCATTCTAATGCTGCCATTTGGTGGTGTGGTTAATGTTAATTAGCCATGCACTGTCCCCCAGAAATGACATAGTTTCACAATTTACAATGTTAAGTAATTCAGAGAACCAGCTACAGAATGGATGAAAGGAAACTGGTGACCATAGGAAGTTAACTTCCACAGAATGCCTAACATGGCCATTCACTGACATATAAAACCCACAGTTTTACAGGGCTTGTCATAGCATGTGCATCTTAGGCAAAGGTGAAAGGGATACGTACTGGGATTTGGTATGGCATGGGAAGTTGTATTACATGGAATCAGGGGGCAGCCACAACAAATCCCTACAACACATGAAGTGAAAGGTAGATGACATGACATGATATTCCATATAAAGAATAAGGTTTGATGCATTGCTGAGGAAATGCCCACCATGGGGGTTGACTACCAACACAGAAGTGATATCTATATATATATATATATATATATATATATATATATATATATATATATATATATATATATATATATATATATATGGAGAGCTTTCTGCTGTCACTGTCTAAGAAGAGGGCCCTCATACCTGGTGAATGTCAGAGATGATCTAGCAATAATCACCTGCGTATAAGGAGGTGATGCACCAGGTCTGTACTGTCTGTTTAGAGTCAGATTCAGAAAGGACCTTCTGCATATCTATCCTTTTAGATATCTCTTGGCTACAGCTAAAGCAACTGATATAGGTATGTATGTTTCAATATGCTAAACAAATATATAGTTGTTTATCACTGTGCATGAAGACGGGGTTATAGGCATATGTCTTAAGTGCTTCCAAACGTATCATATCTTCATGCTTTCACAGGTTCTACCTGTAAGAGGACAAGGACAACAAGACAGTACCTGCCCAATGTCAGCAGCTCTCTGGGGCTGATGATAATGGCACTCTGAACATAGCACAGTCTGATGACACAGTAGCACTGTCTACAACACTACCATTGGAGCCCTCTCCCATATTACAGAAATCACAGGCTACTATGGTGGGACAGACTAAAGTCACAACACTACCAATGCATTCTGGCCCACCTCTGAGAATAAGTCCTGATCACACACTACAAGACTCTTTAGCTTACTCATCCTCAGATTTACTTATTTATTTAGTGTGCGTTTTCAGTGGAGTCTTGCGGAGAAAATCTCCATACAGTTACAGAATAAAGGTTACAAAGTGTAAAAGATAACAACAGTTAGAAACATGCTATAGAAAAGTTTAACAAGTTAGAAGTACAAAGTTTAAGTACAAATATGTGAGCATAGCACTATCATGGAGTAAACATAGGTATAATATTTGTGCAACGCATTTTCATAGTAAGAAGATATGTACAAATCTCGGTCATGGACTCTCCAATAAGTGTAACAGCACCTCAAGTTCAGCAAGTATTTAATCTATGAATGAACGATAAACCAAATAGTAGAACAGACCTCCAAGAACTGCAGCACAAAGTGAATAGTTGCAAATCCAGCAAAAAATATTTATTCCATGAACGAACAATGAAACGAAACAGGACAACACTCCAAGAACTGACAGCACAAAGCATGAATAAAAATGCAGTTGGTTAAGCGGTTTCATCCCTCATTTAGTGGGCTTCTTCATATGATTCTCAAGCACACAATTTCTACTATTTGGTTTATCGTTCGTTCATAGATTAAATACTTGCTGAAGTTGAGGTGCTGTGACACTTATTGGAGAGTCCATGACCGAGGTTTGTGAGTTTATTGCCTTTTGTTTTTTAAGAAGATATGTACAAAATGTACAATATTTACAATGAGCATCAGTAGAGGACAATACTAGTATTCTCCAGAAGCATAAGGAAATAAAAGCCTACAGCAGGGTGAGGCTTCAGGAAAGTCCATTGCAGTTACATAAATGGTTGTTGTAAAGGTATGATTTAAGGAGGTTTTTGAAAGTGGTGGTACAATTTTGTAATTTGAGGTCAGGAGGCAGGGTGTTCCATGTTTTAGCAACTTCATGAGGGAAAAGAGATTCCCCAGAGCTGTTTTTACATGGGGTATTTTCAATCAGAGCTTTGTTACTGGATCGCAGTTGTCTATTTGAATTGTAGAAGTTTAGAAGGCTAGTCAGGGCAGTGGGTTTTCAGATATGTGCACTATCACTGACATACACATACCCATTGCAGGAGAAAAGCAGGGGGCATTGTTGTGTTGCCATGACCCCAGGTCATTCACTGATAAGGGCATAGCACTCAGCATAAATCAACAGGTATGTAAGTCAGTGATCTAGGCAGAGATGGCAGCTACCAACAACATTGTGCGGATTGTAAGTGTGCGTGATGCTCCTGCACTGGCCCAGTAATCAAGGAGCCTCAATCCTCACCACTAACACCAGTGAGGGATGTGTACATTGGGAGGATGACAAGTACACACACAGTAAATTACAATTTAACTTAAGAGCACACAGAGATCACAGTCAGTCTGGGGCTGTTTTTTCCCTCTCTCTCCAGATCCCCAATAAGACTCCCCACTGGCACAGCTACAGGGTTCAGATCTCAGCTGAGTGGTCAAGCCAAAACCGCCAGCACCCTCTCTGTCCAAACAGTGCTTCATGTTCCTGCCCAAGTAGCTCACACACACACACACACACACACACACACACACACACACACACACACACACACACACACACACACACACACACTTTGAGATTTGAGCTATATACAAAGACACAGAAACTCCTGGGGAAGGCTGGCACAGGTTTACTAGCTAGACCACCTTCTACCCAGACTATAAGTTAGTTATCACTGCCACCAACCACTACGTATCAGCTAATATAAAGGCACTTACCAAAGGGTGCCCGGTCTTACTGTGTAATTTTACTATTATCCAATTGGTAAGTGTGTCCAAGGCCAAGGCTATTTAAGAGTAGGCTGTACAGTGTTACCAAATACATGCAAGTACTCTAAGATCTTAAATATGTCTAAACAAAACCAGCAACAATTAAAATGTTTAAATATATTTAATAATAAGTAATAACAGAGCAAGATAATACTATTTAACTCAACACAGTGACAGCAGAGTTCAGAATCACAGGAAATACTTTAAAACAACATTGCAGGACAGTCTGACATAAGTACAGAAAATATCTAGACTGATCCTACCATATTCCTATCTATCTCCAAGAGAAATACTATGATATAGGTCTTACTTACAGAGCCAGGCAAATAGAGATGAGATGTGCTGAAGAGACGTTTACAGGTCCAAGACAAGATAAAAATGCACAGACTTTCTCTCTGAAATAGTTCTTAAATTAATGATACACATTACTGCTGGGTTAGCTAGATGACATCAGTATTTGACACCTGCATCTAGTTCCCAGACTAAACAGATACAACAGAATTTAACATGTAAACCAACTGATGCACAAAATAAAAAGTTGCCTTGTAGCAAAAATAAAACAACTGCTAGAATATCCAACAAATTTAATGAAACGCTGATGTTTCAGCTAAAGCCTTCAAGGAGTATAACACAAAGTAAAAAACTTGCCCCGTATACACACGCACAAATACATCAATTAAATAATCATACAATTAAAAAAGTACTCTCCAATTACATTCATCATTTAGTCCCCTTGGAGACAGGGTGACACATTTTAAAATGTAAGTAGATTCCTTTAAAAGCAACTGTTTCTTGATAAAAGAAACATCAAATCTAGATATTTGTATTTTTTCCAAAACAGTACCTTGTAGCCCTTTACTTTCTCCATCGTGAAACAAACTAAAATGTTCAGCTATAGAGCTCTCTGTTTTTTTATTAGCAATATCCCTCACATGCTCTAAAATTCTAATTTTAAAACACCTTTTTGTTTTTCCAATATAACATTTTTTGCAAGGACATCTCAAGGCATATATAATGCCTTCAGTATTGCAAATAAAATGGCCAGGAGTTCTAAAAGAAATATTTATTCTAGGAAAAGTTTTTATTACATACTTGCAAGCCTTGCACTTGCCACAAGTAAATGTACCACACATTGTCAAACTATATGGTATATTGGGAGATGGAACACTGAATTTACCTCTTACCAAAAAATTCTGTATACTTTTTCCTTTTCTGTAGGAAAATGCTAGTTCTTTGTTCAACCACTCTGAAGCATCCCTTAAAGATGTCATATATTTCCAGAAATATCTATCTTGATCTATTATTTAAGACTAAGGCAATTGTATGCTGTAACAAAAAATATATTTTCATTTGTCTCTTTCTTATGCACAGCCCCAGTGAATTGTCCATCCTGGTTACTTTTCTGGTGTCCATTAACTCTGTGCATGAATTTCTGCCAACTGTCATGTATTGTCTTCACATCATAGCCCCAATTTATAAACATGTCTATAGTTTTATCTAGTTCTTGTTTGAGATACTCTTCAATATTACATAGCTTATACAAGCGAAAAAATTCACCAAAAGGAATAGCTTGTATTGCATGGGGTGGATGGCAGCTTTCACCATACAAAAATAGTGTGCTTTCACTAAATTTCCTGTGGACTGAAGTTTTTAAAACATTCTTATCTGAAATGTCTACTATGACATCTAAAAAAGGGACACAAGTCTCAATTTTCAGACTGTCAAATTTTAGTCCAAATCTATTATTTTGTAAGTCGGCTATAAATTCATCAACTAATTCTTTCCCCTCCCTCAACCAGAAAAAATGAGGTTGTCAATAAATCTATAATATTTGACAACATGTTTATGTAAAAATAATTTCTATATAAATGTTCCCTTTTGAACAAGCCCATACTAAGGTTGGCATACATGGGGGCAAAGGCTGCCCCCATGGCAGTGCCTTTTTCGGATGGTATAACTCGTTATTAAATTCAAAAAAAAATTTTGTTAAACAGAAATGGACAAGCTCTGCAATATATTCTGTAGCAGGAATGTTTCCTAAAAAGCATCTTATTGCCTCAATACCTAAACTATGCTGGATGCTGGTGTATAAACTTTACATCTATTGTCAGCCAAAGCATGTTACAATTCTACTTAATAGTGCTTATTTTTTTCCAGAAAATCAAACACATCATGAAACAATTCCACTTTCTGGTGCTTATTTTTTCCAGAAAATCAAACACATCACGGATATATGAAGGCAAGGTGCAAACTTTGGGAAACAAGTAACTGTGAAGAAGCTGTCCTTTTCTGTTTAAGAAATAATTATATCCTGAAACTATAGGCCTGCCTGGGGGCTGCCTAAGATCCTTATGTAACTTAGGAAGGCAATAGAAATAGGCCATTTTAAAATTTTCTGCATTAAACTTTTTTTATGTCTTCTTCTGAAAAGTAGCCTAGTCTATAGCCCTTCTGCAACAAATTTTCATACTCCTTTAATGCATTTTTATACATAAAATTGTCAACTGTTTTCATAAACATTAGTATTCATCAAATACTCCTGGCACATAGCTAAATATTATATGTAAGACATGATCACCAGCTTATTGCCTTTGTCAGCTGGCTTAAAAATTAAATCCCTTCTGTTACTTAATGCTTTCAGTGACTTCCATTCTAATAATGTTAAATTATAATTAATGTTATACATTTCTTTTTTAAATTTTAAATACTCATTATTCACAGCAAAATTAAGCATTTCAGACAAAATGTATAATACCTTCATTTAAAACAGGTGGAATAAATGTACTATTGTGTTTAACATGACGTATCAAAGAAACAAGAAGCATTAGACTCAATATAAGAATCACATGAATAGAAACTGTCATTTAAAGTGCTAGTGCTACTATCTAAAACATTTTCTTTAACCTCATTATTTACATCTCTAAAATAATATTTCAAATATCACATTTCAATTCATGCAACCATGGAAGAACCATAGGTATAAATTTTAAACCCTGGTTTAACACAGCAAATTCAGTCTCAGAAAGAAAATGTCCAGATAAATTCACAACATAACCACTTGAAACATTGCAATAGGGAGATTTACCATTTACGTCACTTATAGCATTGTGGTTGATGTTGTTCAGAAAATCCCATGTTGCCTTGTTCTTGATATCGTTTGGTGCCTTGCCTCCCCCCCCACAATAACTTTGTTGTACATTACGAAAAGTTTTTTGAAATTGTTCTGTTTGCTGAGCCGCTGGCAATGATGGAAATTCTCTGTTCTCCCCTTCATCCTCTTCAAATGATGTATACTGTCCCTCTGATGCTGAATAAGTGGAGTCTTGTGGTTTTAAGTTGTTTCCTGGTTCTGAAAACCTGACATGATTGCGTGTTTTCCTGTGATTATTCTTGCTTGCAAAAGCATTACACCTCTCATAATCCCTGACATCCTGAAGTAACTTGTCCTTCTTTCTATCAATTCTGCTTCATATGTTTTTAATTTATCATTAATGTCCATTAAGAATTTGTCCAGTGTCTTAGCGGTACTGCTAGATGACAGTGTACAACATAATGCATGAATAGATTCTTTAAGTTGTTTGTGTTTCACTCTGTCTCGTGCCACCAAAATCTGGAAACATTCAATGGCACATTTATGGGTGGCTGCTACCCATCACTTATGAAACACATCAGTCTCACTTTCTAAGTTAAAGGGCAGGGAGGGGTCTTTGTATTCTCTTAGACACCTAGGAGTAATGTCCAAATCAATATACTTCTGCAAGCTTTGTAAATTAAAAAAGTTGCAGTCTTTTTCCAGATATCTTTCTCAAGTTGCTCAAAAATTAACTTACTTTCTGCTGGTAAGGAAACAGGTAGCTGGTGACCCACATTGTTAAATGCATTAGAATGCTGTTTACTTCTCTCCTCTTCCTATTTCTCCCAAGGCTGGAGTAAAATGTTACCATTACCATTATTTTGGGAGCTATTCTGTTCCACAGAGCAAATCACAAAACCATCCAGTGAATGCTGAGAATTATCCACAGTCCTGTCATGAAAAACTCAAGGCAAGTTAAAACCTGGATCACTGGCCATGAACACAAGTAAATCAACTGCTGCACAAAGTGAAAAGTTGCCTTGTAGCAAAAACGAAACAACCACCAGTATATCCAACAAATTTAATGAAACTCTGATGTCTCGGCCAAAGCCTTCAAGGAGTATAACGCAATGTAAAAAACCTGCGCCATATACACATACAAAATACATCAAACAATCATACAATTAAAGAAGTAGTCTCCAATTACATTCTTCATTTAGTCCCCTTGGAGATGGGTGACAAATTTTAAAATGTAAGCAGATTCCTTTAAAACCAACTGTTTCTTGATAAAAGAAATATCAAATCTAGATATTCATATTTTTTCCAAAACAGCGCCTTGTAGCCCTTTACTTTCTCCAGCATGAAACAAACTAAAATGTTCAGCTATAGAGCTCTCTGCTTTTTTATTAGCAATATCCCTCACATGTTTTAAAATTCTAGTTTTAAAACACCTTTTTGTTTCTCCAATAAAAAATTTGTTGCAAGGACTTCTTAAGGCATATATAACACCTTCAGTATTGCAAGTATAATGGCAACAAGTTCTAAAAGAAACATTATTTATTCTAGGAAAAAATTTTATTATATACTTGTAAGCTTTGCACTTGCCACAAGCAAATGTACCACACATTGTCAAACTATATGGTATATTGGGAGATGGAATACTGAATTTACCTCTTACCAAAAAATTCTGTATACTTTTTCCTTTTCTGTAGGAAAGTGCTAGTTCTTTGTTCAACCACTCTGAAGCATCCCTTTAACATGCCATATATTTCCAGAAATATCTAACTTGATCTATTATTTTTGGACTAAGGCAACTGTATGTTGTAACAAAAAATATATTTTCATTTGTCTCTTTCTTATGCACAGCCCCAGTGTATTGTCCATCCGGGTTACTTTTCTGGTGTCCATTAACTCTATGTGTGAATTTCTGCCAAATATCATGTGTTGTCTTCACATCATAGCCCCTATTTTTAAACGTCTATAGTTTTATCTAGTTCTTGTTTGAGATACACTTCAGTATTACATAGCTTGTACAAGCAAAAAAAATTCACCAAAGGGAATAGCTTGTTTTGTTTGGGTGGATGGCAGTTTTCACCATACAAAAATTGTGTGCCTTCACTAAATTTCCAAGATACAAAATGCACAGACTTTTTCTCTGAGATAATTCTTAAATTAATAATGCACATTATTGCTGGGTTAGCTAGATGACATCACTATTTGACACCTGCATCTAGTTCCCAAGCTAAATAGATTACCAACAGAATTTAACATGTCTCTTTGAAAAATACCTATCTCTTAGAAGCTGGCACTTACCTCTTGACACTTGCCTAAAACTGGAAGTCATAAAACAATTATCACTTTTACATTTTAAACCTGATAATTATTTCTGTCTTAAGACAATAGAAATAAACTCTAGCTGCAGACATTCTGTTTTCTAGCTGTGGTAAACATAATCGTAAAACTCTTTACTTATTTTCTCAAAGTTTGCAATTTAACTCTGTATGTCTCAATTTCTAATGTGAAAACATACATTTGCACAGGCATATAGTCCATATACATTTCTGCTCTTTTCCAGCAGGGTGCACTGTGGTTACATTTTTGAAGCTCAGCACATAAAATACAGGTTATTACATTTGCAGACAAGCCTATGGATCATATTAATATTTACAATGACATAGACTTATTTACAAAATTCTAGCTAGCTGGGCTGGCAGCCGTCACAGCGTGTTCCATGGCTATTGTGATGATCTACATTACATGCACAATGACATGTGGTATAGGGACAGGGATCTGCTCTTGTTGATCAGTTCTGTAGTGGTAAATGTGCAGTGCATGCCCATGAGAGAGTCTGAATGTGGTATGACAAGGCACATGCCACATCTTCTGAGATGGCTATATTGTCAACTATAGCCATACAGCATACTGCATGTGGCTGATGACAACTGCAGAGTACTGGCCAACAAAATTCTTCAGTGTCTACACCTGACACCCCTCAACAAACAGCTTGCAAATAGTTCTAGACATTCCTTATCACTTTTCATCAGGCATTGATGTTGTCTAGATCACGGAAGTTAAGGTTCCGTATTCTCCAATTATGATACACCTTATGAGGGTACTCTCACCCAGTCCTGCATTTTTCACCTTTCCTGCCACATATCATACTGAGCCATAAGACTGTAGGCTACCACAGTGGACATTGTCAACATTGTCACAATGCAGCATTTCAACTCTACCACTGGAGAATGTGATCCATAACTACCCACAACCCGCTAGCAGAATAACTTGCTACTGAGTTCACATCTCATAATGCCACCCTTGTTGTAGCATTGTTTTAGCTCTTGTCCTCTCCCTGACAACTTGTGCAAATGATGATGACTGTACCCTATCCACCCCTTAACTGCATGGGTACTTTTTTTTTCCTCCACACAGCTGACTTTAAATTGCTATCACTTCTTCTCCTCATTCACCATGTCTACCTCACCTGCTTTAGCCTTCCCTGGGCTCAGCCATGCCCATGTCCAGTGTTAGTGAGAAGACCATGCATCCTTGTGAAAAACATTATTGTTGCCTTTAGGAGGTGCATGCATGATTCCAAATCAATGCAACCTCCTGATTAATCAGCTCACTGCTTATGCAGCATGGAGCTCACCAGACACATAAGACCACAAGACTGCTTATTGCTGCAAGCCTAGGCTGCCTCCCTTCTCCAAGGATGGGGAAGTTGATGTTAGTCAGTCACTTCCATCTTTCTCCTCTGCATCTTTCATTGCTTATGCTACCTGCTTGGGTAATGTTATATCTGATGCACACCATGTCAGACTATGTACTGCTCTGAATAGTGTAGGTGTGAAAATTAATGTGTGCATCATATTATCCTGGGTCTTTTTCATGCTCCATTGCTGTGGGCCAGATGCCATCTCTTCATCAGTGCTGCAGTGTATTATGCCAGCTTCTGCTCCACATGTGGTACCACTGCTGCAGTGCATTATGTCAAACTCTGCTCCATATGTGATACCACTGCTGCAGTGTATTATGCCAATCTCTGCTCCACATGTGGTACCACTGCTGCAATGTATTATGCCAATCTCTGCTCCACACGTGGTACCACTGCTGCAGTGTATTATGTCAATCTCTGCTCCACATGTGATACCACTGCTGCAGTGTGTCATATCAATCTCTGCTCCACATATGGTACCACTGCTGTAGTGTATTATGCCAATCTCTGCTCCACATATAGTACCACTGCCACAGTGCATTATGCCAACCTCTACTCCACATGTGGCATCACTGTTGCAATGTATTTTGCTAACCACTGTCCTGCACATGGTACCAATGCTGTTTCTTTATTCCCAAACTGCTCAGCTTGACCTTCAACTGCTGGTACTCCTCCTATGCTGGGCCCTGCTGGAGTGTGTCTGTGATATTATAGCTATTCATATCATGTAATTTTAATCAGAATGGCAAACACCACATACAATTTATTGTAGAAGCAGTGTACCACCTGATACACGCAGGCAGTGAAAGCATCCTTTCATTTGTGCAAACACACACTCAGTGATGTTATATGTTTCTGTGTAGGCTGTGCTGCATACATTCTCTGCCATATCATGGAGATTGCAAATGGAGATCATCATCCACAGTTCCAAAGCATATCCAGAATTACCTACAGTATACAACAGCTCCCTGACCAGAATGTAACTTAATTGTGATCTCCTCACGGAAGTGCAATCACAAATGAGTGAAGCCTCTCAAATGAGAATAGCATTCAGGAGAACAAATGACACCTGAAAGCATTATTGTGTGTGGTAAACCTCTTCTCCACTCCTTCTTGTAGGAGGATGAATTCCTTACACTCCCTGTACTTATATTTGACATCTCCAGGATTACACTATCATGGGGTAAAGGGAAAACCCTGCTATATTGGCAATTCATTCTGCTGAGAAACCGCTGGGTGGTCACATACCAGTGATCTCAAAAATGAGTGTTGATCTCTAGTGCCTTGAATACAAGCCTGGCACTTCAGATACAGTCATAGCATTAAATGTGGTGAGAATACTCTACTGTGTAACCCAACTATGTGTGCAACTAGTTACTAAATGACCCTGCTGGCAGTCACCCTGCATGAACTGGTGGTATATGTCAGACATGTACCATATGTGTGAATCATGGGAACTATCTAGCAGCATAGTAACATATTGCATTCATATATAATATCCTGGGTAGTGTAAAGCCTTCCTAGTGATGCATCTCAGCATCTCAGTTACTGTGAACTTTGCGGGACATTGATTGCTATGTGTGTGTAACCTATTATCCTTAAGATATCAATAATGTTATAAAATGTCCACACTGTGGTAGCTCTCTTCTTTGCATTCCTGCAGAACCAGATATGCTCCTCCACATGCTGCCTCATGATTTCAAGGGAATAGTGTTGGACATGAGAGGCTGATGGCTACAATATGCCTGGCACATCCTCTGCTTGATGCTGAAAAGTTCCTGTAGCTAGGGTAGTTAATGCTGCATATTCATTTTTGTCCACTCGGATAGATCTTCCACAAATCCTCCATTGATTTCACTTATGGTGTTACAGTTTCACTAGCTCTCATATGATGTCCCTGTCCACCCACTATTAGTTTGTTACTGACTGGTCCATGTGTAATATGTGTGGCACAGATGATATTTCTGTTACTGTGCAGATGTTCTTCATGGGCACTGGCTCTGCGGGCAATCTCTACCACATGGCACTCAGCTATAATCCTGGCTACTCCTATCATATTCATCATGAACAGCAAAACAATTTAGTGGTTAGTATAGGTTTGTGACATGACAAAGTGTGTCTGCTTTATAAGTTTCTAAAATTGTTCTGCCATATTTCCGATCATCATTTGCATAATCCGGATTCATCATTTACATGGAATACCTCATTTCAGTACTACCATTACATGATAATTTGAGTGTGCTGCTTCAATATTTTTCACATTGCACGACCATGTTGTCTGGGTTTCTAAATCATTGTACCCTGCATGCTGCCATTACCTCTGTTAATATTTTTGTACAATGTGCTAAATATCTATGAATCACAGATGCATTCTGTGTTTGCAAACCAAAATAATGCATCATTCTATCTTGGATCAGCACACCTCATCATTTTGCTGAAGGAATACATTTGTTTGCAAAGCATGTAAAATGAAATTATTCCTAGCTGATAGATTATGGCTAATGGTAACAAATTTGTTAAAGCTGTACATAATCTGTGCAACAAGAATTAAAAACCTGTAGTTGGGGATTGTTGCATGTACCCTCTTGCCAGCTAATGTTGTTTTGGTGCACCATGTAGGTTCTATTGGCAATTCCCATTAGCTTAGCTACTTACGTTCTTACTGTCTACTGAACCTAGTCTCCACACATTCACATTCTTATAAACCTCCATAAAATGTGGGCAGTCACAACCTTGTGTGGTAGTCTGTTCTAATTACTCACTGCTCTTTAACACAAGAAGTAGTAGATATTTATCTGAATGTTATCTCTTATCTTCCCAGTCCTGTGGAATATTTGTATAGATAAATGCTTTGCGTCTCTTTTTATTTTGTTTTACAACAATAAGCATCTGACCCACATACACACTGCCTTGTCTGGTCTTAGAACTGTGTAATTCCTAATAATTGCCTCAATCTAGATGTTGTACAACATAGTTGTGGTAAGCCTGAGGTAGGATGTGTATTTTAAAGCACACAACATCCAAAATAAGTCATACATTTGGTATTTATCTCCATCTCTCTCTCTCTCTCTCTCTCTCTATATATATATATATATATATAGTGTGTATATATATATATATATATATATATATATATATATATATATATATATATATATGTTTCAGATAACTGAGTACACCCATCCCTGACTGGCAAAATATTGACATCAAAATGAGTATTTGGCCCCATTTGGCATGTACCATACTAGACACATGCAAAAGCTGGAAAGGCCACAAAAGTACCTCATGAAGACGATCCTATGCCTTAAACACTTGTCCTACACAGACAGACTCAAAAAACTCCAGATATTCTCTGTCTCATATCATCTACTAAGAGGCGATCTCTGCTTGACTTACAAAGCCATGTCTAACCCAGCTCTGTTAGAAATGCCACATCTAAAGAAATCCCAGTCTCTTTGCACCACATATTCCAGAGACCTCAACCTCATTACCCCAATCAACAGAACAAGCTGGAGGAGCAGGTTCATAACCCATAGACTGCCCATGCTCTGGAATAGACTTCCCATACTTGGCAAGCCGAGCATCTCACTGGCCCTCTTCAAGAGAAATCTTGATGAGTGGATGGGAAATAGAAAGTTCAACCTGGGGATCACTCCAGTTGCTCTACTTCATAGAGGCACTGGGAACTAACATTGGTTAGCACGATGCCAGGGCACTTCTATGGGCTAGGCTTGTAAAGGCCCCAGGGCCATTAACCTAGTACACACCTATGAATCTTTGAACCTATGAACCTATGAACCTATGAACAAGAACACTGGTGTTGACATGCCAGTATGCATGCCCCAACAAACAGCCTTGGTGTGTGCAGAACTTTTGTTTTAAAAAGCTGTATGTTTGTATGAACTTCCAACATTTTGGGTCTTGTTTCTCATGCATTCTTTCCCGTTCCTCTATTCCAAAATTTCAGATTTCCTACCTCCTTTTTTGCACATTACCACCATTTCTCCTTCCTACCTTTCAACATCTCTGAAACTGAAGGCGAGATCTGAACCACCCATGCAAGCTATGCAACCACCTCATATAATGATCTCATATAATAGGTATGTTTTTTAATTTATTGTACCTTCTCAAAAACTCATTCTATTTCTTTACAGATACTATTACTCCCTCCTCCATCCCCAACCTCTTTCTTAATTTCTTCATTCCTAGTCTATAATTACTCAAACTAACCCTGCATATATATTTCTGTATTTACATTTTACTTCCAAGTCCCTTCCTTCATGAATACTAATATCTATCACTTCTTCTTGAGTTAATGATACCAGTCTGTGACAACCATGCCCTGGTCCAGCAATTAAGGAGCCTCAAACCTCACCACTAACACCAGGGAGGCAGTCTGCTAGAAGAGGAAAGAATAACTAATACACACAGTAAAGTACAATTTCCCTTAAGTGCACACAGAGATCACAGTCAGTCTGGGGCTGGTTGCTCCCTTGCTCACCAGGTCCCCAATAAGACCCCCACTGGCACAGGTATAGGGTCCAGATCTCAGCCTAGTTGGCAAGCTAACCTCCAGTACCCTCTCTGTCCAACCAGTGTTTTGTGTTCCTGCCCAGGTAGCTGACACACACCCACACTTTGAGATAAGTATTCATACAACTTCACAGACACTCCTGGGAAAGGCTGACACAGATTCTCTAGCTGTGCCCCTTTACTCAGACTATATGGTAGTAATTCCTGCCACCACCCAGATAATATTATCAGATACTAAAAGGCCCTTAAAAGGGTGTCCAATTATTAATGTGCAATATTATAATCCAATGGTAGTATGACACACAATCAAGGCTTAATTTGGAGTGACTTAGACAGTAAAAATTGTAAATATGCAATGTACTTTAGAGGTTAGATTATCTCTACATAAACCAGCCACAGGTAAAGGTTTTAAAATATTTAATAATAAATAATTAAAATACAAGACATTACTACTACACCACAGAGATATCTAAGAGTTCAGAGATCACACAGAAACTTAAAATAATACAGTAGGACAGGTCTGATGTCAAAGAAAAACACTTAATCTAACATTCTAATCTTTAGCTAATCTTAAGAGAAAACACGGTGCTATATTCCTACTTACATACATAAAGCATAAGCAGTTTTGGGTTAGATGTCCAAGATCAAAATGCTCACAGTCTCTCACTGAACAATAGTTTTTAAACACTAACCAACAGCTCTACTGAGGCCCTCCCAAATTACATCATTTTGACACTTAGATTTTCTCAGGCCACACACTGCATTATTTAGCAAGCTAACACCTGCTCAGAAAACTACAACAATACAAGGCATTTCACATATACACTCTAGCAGAAACCAGAGCAACAGAGCACCTTCCACATGTAAATTCTGGCCCTTAATTTTAACCTTAAAACAATGGGCATGAAACCTTCATTCAGACCCACTGGAGCTGACATGTAAACATCAAAGAGATACATAAGATCTTTTCAGCTTCAAAAGACACATTTGAAATGTTTTGCTTGGTTTTCTTTACAGCAGATGGCAATGTTGCAGCAATCTTGAAGTTCACATTTTACAGTGTTTTCTTTCATTTAAAAACACAAGCCTGTATTTTACATTTATTTATACAGTTGATAGAATTATGAATCAAATTCTATTTGACTAGGCTGGCCTCCTTCGCCCATCTTCCTCCAGTCTTCAAATCTCTTTCCCCACGGGGAACTCAAGCATGTTTTTCAAGTGCCCCTTGAGGAACATCGCTTGAGAGTGTCAGGTCTATCTGGGTGTACCTCACCCCATTCCCTGTCTTGAGAGCCCATCTGCATTGGCATTGCTACTCCCACTGCGGTGCTGCACTGACATATCATATGCTTGCAACCCCAGGCTCCATCTTAGCAACTTGGCATTTTGCTGACTGTCTCTGTTTAACCATGTTAGAGGGTTGTGATCTGTCATCACAGTGAATTTTCTTCCATATAGATAAGGCTTAAAATTTTGTAGTGCCCACACTATGGCTAGACATTCCTTTTCTACCGCTGCATAGCATTCCTCCCTGGGTTGGAACCTACAACTGAGATAAACCATTGGGTTCTCTTCTCCCTCTGAAGAAATCTGGCTAAGTACAGCCCCTACCCCATAGTTTGAAGCATCCACCTGCACAACAAATTATTTGCTATAGTCTGGACTGGCTAACACAAGGGGTCCTCCCAAAGCTTCCTTAAGCTTCTGAAATGCCTGCTCACATGCTGGGGTCCACACTACCTTATCTGGCCTGTTCTTCCTTGTTAGGTCTATGAGGGGAGCAGCTATGGTACTATAATTGGGAATAAACTTTCTGTAGTACCCTGCTGTCCCTAAGAATGCCCTCACCTGCTTTTTGGTAATAGGTGCAGGCCATGCCTGAATGGCTTCCACTTTGGCAGGTTCTGGCCTTATCTTACCACTCCCCACTCTATGTCCTAGGCAGGAGACCTCTGCCATACCCACCTGACATTTGCTCGGCTTAATGGTCAACCCTGCCCTCTGTAGACTGCCCAGCATCTCCCTGACAAGCTGAAGGTTCTCTTGCCAGGAATGGTTGTAGATAGCAGTATCATCCATGTAAGCAAGGGCAAACCCTCCTGCTCCTGCTAGGATATTATCCACCAGCATCTGGAAAGTCATTGAAGCATTCTTCATCCCAAAGGGCATCTTTGTGAACTCATGCAAGCCAAAATGAGTCACAAAGGCTGACTTCTCTCTAGCACTGGGAGTCAAGGGCACCTGCCAGTAACCCTTGGTAAGATCAATGGTTGTAAGATACTTAGCCCCACCCAGCTGCTCTATGGCCTCATCTGTCCTAGGCATGGGGTAAGCATCTGACTCTATGTGACTATGTAATTTCCTGTAATCCACACAGAACCTGGTGCTGCCATCCTTCTTTGGCACCAGTACCACTGATGAGGCCCAGGGACTGTCGGACTCTTGAATCACCCCTAGTTCCAACATCTCCTGTACCTCCTCCCTCAGAGTCTGTTTGACTCTCTCAGGCACCCTATAAGGGGCCTACCTAATAGGCCTTTGGGGTCCTGTATCCACCTGGTGCTGCACCAGGTGGGTGCTCCCTGGTTTTCCAGTGAACATGGTCCCAAATTCCTGCAACACTGCTTGGAATTCTCGAACCTGGGTAGTAGATAGCTGCTGGGACATTGCTACCCCTTCCACCGAGGTGTCAGCCAGAGCCTCACTGAGGATATCAGTCACAAGATCTCTCTCAGACTCCTCCTGCAATCCACTGCAAATGCTCATCACAATGGCCTCCCTATCATGGTAAGGTTTCATCATGTAAACATGGTACAATTTGTACCCCTGCCTTCTCTGTAGCAGTTCCACCATGTAGTTAACATCACTTATCTTTGTTACTACCTTGTAGGGTCCCTCCCAAGCTGCTTGCAACTTGTTGTGTCTGACAGGAATGAGAACCATCACTTGCTGCCTTACAGAATACTCTCTAGCTTGAGCATTCCTGTCATACCACACCTTTTTTCTGTTGTTGGGCTTCTGCCAGGTTCTCCTGGGCCAGGCCCATGAGTTCCCTGAGCCTTGTCCTGAGGTTCAGGACATATGCCACAATAGACCCCTTGTGAGACTCACACTCACCTTCCCATTCATCTCGAATTAAATCTAGAGGTCCCCTCATCCAATGCCCATACAGCAACTCAAAGGGTGAAAAACCTGTGGATTCCTGGGGAACCTCTCTGTAAGCAAACAACAGATGGGGCAAATATTTGTCCCACTTCCTCTTAAACTGATCTGCAAATGCCCATAGCATGGACCTGATTGTAGAGTTTAACCCCTCAACAAGACCATTAGTCTGGGGATGGTAGGGGTTGGTCTTCCTGTGCTTCACCCCACAGGAATTCCACAGACAAGCCAGCATGTCTGACATAAAATTGGCACCTCTGTCAGACAGTATTTCCTTTGGGAAACCTACCCTGCCGAAAATCTCTAGCAAAGCATTTGCCACCTTCTCGGCCTCAATGGAGGACAAAGTCACTGCCTCAGGGTATCGTGTAGCCTAATCTACAATCACTAGGATATACTTTTTCCCTGTGGAATTTGGGGTACTCAGAGGACCCACAATATCCATAGCTACCCTCTGAAATGGCTCCTCAATCACAGGCAAAGGCATCAAAAGAGCTCTCACCTTGTCTCCTGCCTTGCCTACCTTTTGGCACTGCTCACAGGTCTGCAGTACCCTGTTACATCTCTGGAAATTCCACGCCAATAGAGGTTTTGCATAATATGCCTCTTTGTACGTTTTATGCCCATATGACCTGCAAAGGGAATATCATGGGCTATGGCTAGAAGCGCCAGACGGTAAGCTCTAAGCACTACTAACTGCTGTTCTCTCTGACCTTCTAGCCCTCCCTCAGGGGTCCACTCTCTGTATAGTAACCCTTTGCCCCAGTATACAGATTCCCCCTTCCCTTGAGAATCAGGTGCCTCCATAACTACCTGCCTCAGGCCATGCAATGTAGGGTCTGAGATCTGAACCACCCATGCAAGCTATGCAACCACCTCATATAATGATCTCATATAATAGGTATGTTTTTTAATTTATTGTACCTTCTCAAAAACTCATTCTGTTTCTTTACAGATACTATTACTCCCTCCTCCATCCCCAACCTCTTTCTTAATTTCTTCATTCCTAGTCGATAATTACTCAAACTAACCCTGCATATATATTTCTGTATTTACATTTTACTTCCAAGTCCCTTCCTTCATGAATACTAATATCTATCACTTCTTCTTGAGTTAATGATACCAGTCTGTGATAACCGTGCCCTGGTCCAGCAATTAAGGAGCCTCAAACCTCACTACTAACACCAGGGAGGCAGTCTGCTAGAAAGAGGAAAGAATAATTAATACACACAGTAAAGTACAATTTCCCTTAAGTGTACACAGAGATTACAGTCAGTCTGAGGTTGGTTGCTCCCTTGCTCTCCAGGTCCCCAATAAGACTCCCCACTGGCACAGGTATAGGGTCCAGATCTCAGCCTAGTTGGCAAGCTAACCTCCAGTACCCTCTCTGTCCAACCAGTGTTTTGTGTCCCTGCCCAGGTAGCTGACACACACCCACACTTTGAGATAAGTATTCATACAACTTCACAGACACTCCTGGGAAAGGCTGACACAGATTCTCTAGCTGTGCCCCTTTACCCAGGCTATACGGTAGTAATTCCTGCCACCACCCAGATAATATTATCAGCTACTAAAAGGCCCTTAAAAGGGTGTCCAATTATTAATGTGCAATATTATAATCCAATGGTAGTATGACACACAATCAAGGCTTAATTTGGAGTGACTTAGACAGTAAAAATTGTAAATATGCAATGTACTTTAGAGGTTAGATTATCTCTACATAAACCAGCCACAGGTAAAGGTTTTAAAATATTTAATAATAAATAATTAAAATACAAGACATTACTACTACACCACAGAGATATCTAAGAGTTCAGAGATCACACAGGAACTTAAAATAATACAGTAGGACAGGTCTGATGTCAAAGAAAAACACTTAATCTAACGTTCTAATCTTTAGCTAATCTTAAGAGAAAACACAGTGCTATATTCCTACTTACATACATAAAGCATAAGCAGTGCTGGGTTAGATGTCCAAGATCAAAATGCTCACAGTCTCTCACTGAACAATAGTTTTTAAACACTAACCAACAGCTCTACTGAGGCCCTCCCAAATTACATCATTTTGACACTTAGGTTTTCTTAAGCCACACACTGCATTATTTAGCAAGCTAACACCTGCTCAGAAAACTACAACAATACAAGGCATTTCACATATACACTCTAGCAGAAACCAGAGCAACAGAGCCCCTTCCACATGTAAATTCTGTCCCTTAATTTTAACCTTAAAACAATGGGCATGAAACCTTCATCCAGACCCACTGGAGCTGACATGTAAACATCAAAGAGATTCATAAGATCTTTTCAGCTTCAAAAGACACATTTGAAATGTTTGGCTTGGTTTTCTTTACAGCAGATGGCAATGTTGCAGCAATCTTGAAGTTCACATTTTACAGTGTTTTCTTTCATTTAAAAACACAAGCCTGTATTTTACATTTATTTATACAGTTGATAGAATTATGAATCAAATTCTATTTGACTAGGCTGGCCTCCTTCGCCCATCTTCCTCCAGTCTTCAAATCTCTTTCCCCATGGGGAACTCAAGCAAGTTTTTCAAGTGCCCCTTGAGAAACATCGCTTGAGAGTGTCAGGTCTATCTGGGTGTACCTCACCCCATTCACTGTCTTGAGAGCCCATCTGCATTGGCATTGCTACTCCCACTGCGGTGCTGCACTGATATATCATATGCTTGCAACCCCAGGCTCCATCTTAGCAACTTGGCATTTTGCTAACTGGCTCTGTTTAACCATGTTAGATGGTTGTGATCTGTCATCACAGTGAATTTTCTTCCATATAGATAAGGCTGAAGATTTTGTAGTGCCCACACTATGGCTAGACATTCCTTTTCTACTGCTGCATAGCATTCCTCCCTGGGTTGGAGCCTACAACTGAGATAAACCACTGGGTTCTCTTCTCCCTCTGAAGAAATCTGGCTAAGTACAGCCCCTACCCCATAGTTTGAAGCATCCACAAGCACAACAAATTATTTTCTATAGTCTGGACTGGCTAACACAAGGGGTCATCCCAAAGCTTCCTTAAGCTTCTGAAATGCCTGCTCACATGCTGGGGTCCACACTACCTTATCTGGCCTGCTCTTCCTTGTTAGGTCTATGAGGGGAGCAGCTATGGTACTATAATTGGGAACAAACTTTCTGTAGTACCCTGCTGTCCCTAAGAATGCCCTCACCTGCTTTTTGGTAATAGGTGCAGGCCATGCCTGAATGGCTTCCATTTTGGCAGGTTCTGGCCTTATCTTACCACTCCCCACTCTATGTCCTAGGCAGGAGACCTCTGCCATACCCACCTGACATTTGCTCGGCTTAATGGTCAACCGTGCCCTCTGTAGTCTGCCCAGCATCTCCCTGACAAGCTGAAGGGTCTCTTGCCAGGAATGGTTGTAGATAGCAGTATCATCCATGTAAGCAAGGGCAAACCCTCCTGCTCCTGCTAGGATATTATCAACCAGCATCTGGAAAGTCATTGAAGCATTCTTCATCCCAAAGGGCATCTTTGTGAACTCATGCAAGCCAAAATGAGTCACAAAGGCTGACTTCTCACTAGCACTGGGAGTCAAGGGCACCTGCCAGTAACCCTTGGTAAGATCAATGGTTGTAAGATACTTAGCCCCACCCAGCTGCTCTATGGCCTCATCTGTCCTAGGCATGGGGTAAGCATCTGACTCTGTGTGACTATGTAATTTCCTGTAATCCACACAGAACCTGGTGCTGCCATCCTTCTTTGGAACCAGTACCACTGGTGAGGCCCAGGGACTGTTGGACTCTTGAATCACCCCTAGTTCCAACATCTCGTGTACCTCCTCCCTCAGAGTCTGTTTGACTCTCTCAGGCACCCTATAAGGGGCCTACCTAATAGGCATTTGGGGTCCTGTATCCACCTGGTGCTGCACCAGGTGGGTGCTCCCTGGTTTTCCAGTGAACATGGTCCCAAATTCCTGCAACACTGCTCGGAATTCTTGAACCTGGATAGTAGATAGCTGCTGGGACATTGCTACCCCTTTCACTGAGGTGTCAGCCAGAGCCTCACTGAGGATATCAGTCACAAGATCTCTCTCAGACTCCTCCTGCAATCCACTGCAAATGCTCATCACAATGGCCTCCCTATCATGGTAAGGTTTCATCATGTAAACATGGTACAATTTGTACACCTGCCTTCTCTGTAGCAGTTCCACCATGTAGTTAAAACCACTTATCTTTGTTACTACCTTATAGGGTCCCTCCCAAGCTGCTTGCAACTTGTTGTGTCTGACAAGAATGAGAACCATCACCTGCTGCCCTACAGCATACTCTCCAACTTGAGCATTCCTGTCATACCACACCTTTTTCTGTTGTTGGGCTTCTGCCAGGTTCTCCTGGGCCAGGCCCATGAGTTCCCTGAGCCTTGTCCTGAGGTTCAGGACATATGCCACAATAGACCCCTTGTGAGACTCACACTCACCTTCCCATTCATCTGGAATTAAATCTAGAGGTCCCCTCATCCAATGCCCATACAGCAACTCAAAGGGTGAAAAACCTGTGGATTCCTGGCGAACCTCTCTGTAAGCAAACAACAGATGGGGCAAATATTTGTCCCACTTCCTCTTAAACTGATCTGCAAATGCCCATAGCATGGACCTGACTGTAGAGTTTAACCTCTCAACAAGACCATTAGTCTGGGGATTGTAGGGGGTGGTCTTCATGTGCTTCACCCCACAGGAATTTCACAGACAAGCCAGCATGTCTGACATAAAATTGGCACCTCTGTCAGACAGTATTTCCTTTGGGAAACCTACCCTGCTGAAAATCTCTAGCAAAGCATTTGCCACCTTCTCGGCCTCAATGGAGGACAAAGCCACTGCCTCAGGGTATCGTGTAGCCTAATCTACAATCACTAGGATATACTTTTCCCTGTGGAACTTGGGGTACTCAGAGGACCCACAATATCCATAGCTACCCTCTGAAATGGCTCCTCAATCACAGGCAAAGGCATCAAAAGAGCTCTCACCTTGTCTCCTGCCTTGCCTACCTTTTGGCACTGCTCACAGGTCTGCAGTACCCTGTTACATCTCTGGAAATTACACGCCAATAGAGGTTTTGCATAATATGCCTCTTTGTACGTTTTATGCCCATATGACCTGCAAAGGGAATATCATGGGCTATGGCTAGAAGCGCCAGACGGTAAGCTCTAAGCACTACTAACTGCTGTTCTCTCTGACCTTCTAGCCCTCCCTCAGGGGTCCACTCTCTGTATAGTAACCCTTTGCCCCAGTATACAGATTCCCCCTTCCCTTGAGAATCAGGTGCCTCCATAACTACCTGCCTCAGGCCATGCAATGTAGGGTCTGAGAGCTGAGCCTGTCTCAAGTCTCTCCTTGTAACCCTTCCCAGCTTCCATTCCACAGGAAGTCTGGCATCCTCTGACAGCGGTGCCTCACTGTCAGCCTGGGTACTACTACTCACCTCTACCTTTGCAGTTACCCTGTCCAAGGGGACATCAGTACCCACAAGCAGCTGTGGTTCACATTCAGTCTCACTGCTACAGTGTGGCTCACCCCCTGAAATAACCACCTCAGCAGTCCTGGCTGCAAGTATGCAGTCTGTCTGGGTCTCCCCCAGGCTACCAGACCCACATGCTTGTCTACTAGCCTCACTGCATTTAACTGCATAAGTACATAGTACTTCCTCATCCAAATCCTTCCCTCTCAGGACATCTGTAGGATGGTAGTTCCATACCCCTGTTGTCTCAAGACAACCCACTGTTGGCATTTTGTCTTTCCCACATACTGGCTCCCTCAACTTTGGTTCCCCACCTTGCCTCCATGGACATCTGTATACCACATGGCCCCACTGGTTGCATTCAAAACATTTAACCCTAGCTCCTGAATGTATACCTGGACTAATGGCTTCCCCTGCTACTGATGGATTCTGTTGGGGCAGTCTGTGCTGCCCACCATGGGTTCCTTTAGTCTCATGAGTAGTACTGGGGGTCCATTTCCTGTGCAGGGCTGCCCTGCTTGCTAGGTATAGGTCTCCCTTCTTCCCCAACTCCTATGAAGTAGCACACTGTCTATCAGCTAACCAGATCATCATGTTCTCAGGCAAAGTGCTAAGGGCTTGTTCCGTTACCAAAAGGTCTGCCAGCTCTTCAAAAGTGGTGACCTGACACCCACTCATCCATCTATGAAAATAAGTGCTCAGTTCAACAACATATTCACATACATTTTCATCTGCCTTGCTTCTATGCTCACAAAACTTTTTCCTATACATTTCAGGTGTTAGATTAAAACATTCCAACGAGTGTCTTTTTACAGCAGTATAATCAAAACAGTCAGTGTCATGCATTTTTGCTAAAGAAGTTACAGCTTTACCATGGAGTAAGAGGGTCAGGAACCATACCCAGAGCCCTTGGTCAACTTCATACTGTTTACATACCCGCTCAAACATATGAATGAAGCTATCAAAATTATCCCCCTCTTTAAACATGTGGAAGAAATTTACTGACCTTTTGTGCTTCTGGGATCTGGTTACTCCCTTCCCATTACCTCCATGACTCTGGCGAAGAGTCAGCATTTCCTTCTCATGCCTCCTTTGCAATTCATTTTCATCAGCTTGTAGACTCCTCGTTTTCTCAGCTGCTTCTAGTTCCATACGCCTGGCCTCCAACTCAAGTCTCTTAAGCTCCAGCTGGAATTTTAAGTCCACTGCAGAAAGGTTGAGCTGTCCATTCTCCGAGGATATTGTATCTCCACTGTCAGTCTGATTGTCCTCCAGGCTGCTGTTTTCTGATGCAGTTGCAACCAAGGCTGCAATCAGTTCTGCCTTAGTCAGGTTTCCTTGCACAAGTCCCCTAACCTGGCACATCTCCGCCAGCTGGCTCCTTGTCAGCTTTTCATACTCCTCTGCTGACATGCTGCCTGCTCACCCTGACTAACACTAAGCTAACAAAAGAATTAAAACAATTGTGATCTGAACTCTGAGTTTACACTGCGTGGCTGTTTCAGAGTACAAAACACTTTTAGAGATCACTTCACATAAGCTACAGGAATTCACTCTACCTACACCACTACAGGCCAATTAGTGTTTGCCAACTAATCAATATATGATGTGGATCCCACCACAGCAAACCAATATGTGATAGGATATCCCAACCACTGCCACCAATAAGTGATGCCCGTGCCCTGGCCCAGCAATCAAGGAGCCTCAATCCTCAACACTAACTCCTGGAATGTCCTCTCCTAGAAAAGGAAAGGATAACTAATACACAAAGTACAATTTCCCTTAAGTGCACACAGAAATCACAGTCAGTCTGGGGCTGGCTGCTCCCTTGCTCACCAGGTCCCCAATAAGACTCCCCACTGGCACAGCTATATGGTCCAGATCTCAGCCTAGCTGGCAAGCTAACCTCCAGTACCCTCTCTGTCCAACCAGTAATTCGTGTCCCTGTCCAGGTAGCTGACACACACCCACACTTTGAGATAAGTATTCATACAACTTCACAGGCACTCCAGGGAAAGGCTGACACAGATTCTCTAGTTTTGACCATTTACCAAGACTATATAGTAGTAATTCCTGCCACCACCCAGCTAATATTATCAGCCACTAAAAGGCTCTTAAAAGGGTGTCAAATTATTACTGTGCAATATTATAATCCAATGGTTGTATGACACACAGTCAAGGCTTAATTTGAAGTGACTTAGACAGTAAATACTGTAAATATGTAATGTACTTTAAAGGTTAAATTATCTCTACATAAACCAGCCACAGGTAAAGATTTTAAAATATTTAGTAATAAATAATTAAAACACAAGACAATACTACTACACCACAGAGGTATCTAAGAGTTCAGAGATCACACAGAAACTTAAAACAATACAGTAGGACAGGTCTGATGTCAAAGAAATACACTTAATCTAACTTTCTAATCTTTAGCTAATCTTAAGAGAAAACACAGTGCTATAATCCTACTTACATATATAAAGCATAAGCAGCGCTGGTTTAGATGTCCAAGATCAAAATGCTCAGTCTCTTACTGAACAATAATTTTTAAACACTAACCAACAGGTCTGCTGAGGCAAGCCCAAATTACATCATTTTGACACTTAGGTTTTCTCAGTCCACAAACTGCATTATTTAGCAAGCTAACACCTGCTCACGAAATGACAACAATACAAGGCATTTCACATATACACTCTAGCAGAAACCAGAGCAATAAAGCACCTTCTGCATGTAAATTCTGGCCCTTAACTTTAACCTTAAAACAATGGGCATGAAACCTTCATCCAGACCCACTGGAGCCGACTTGTAAACATGAAATAGATTCATAAGATCTTTTCAGCTTCAAAAGACACATTTGAAATGCTTGGCTTGGTTTTCCTTACAGCAGATTGCAATGTTGCAACAATCATGAAGTTCACATTTTACAGTATTTTTTTAATTTAAGAACACAAGCCTGTATTTTACATTTATTTATACAGTATAGAATTATGAATCAAATTCTATTTGACTAGGCTGGCAGTCTTCGCCCATCTTCCTCCAATCTTCACACAGTCTTTAGTAACCATGCCTTGTCAGACAATTTAAATTGTATAAACTTTAATCATTCCTACCTTCAGGCTAAATATTTCCATTTTTTTCCTCTCAGCTTATAAATCTCCAGCTGCACTGCTCCGCTTGCACTCTGTATGCCATATCAATTAACTTATTCAATTTCCTTCTTCTCCATCTTCTCTTTTCAGAGTTTTACCATATATTTAATCTTTAGAATTATATGCATTAATATGGACTCCCTAAATGTGTCACTTCTATATCGCCTGCATCCTCCTTAACTCATGTAATTTGGCCTTTAATCAGTCAGCTGAAGTAAAACCATACAGAAGCATTTTATTAATTAATTTATTTATTTATTTATTTATTTTTTATATTTATTTGTTGGAAATGTCCCGACAGGGTTTTCCACAGAGAGCGGGAGAAAAACCTCCAGATTAATTTGATGTTAACTCTTACATTTTCTTCCTTATCTGTAATTCTATATCACCACCCTGCAAACCCGAGCTGTATAGAAGATGCCCAATATAAAAAAGGAGTGAGTTCCATATAATTAGTACTATGATGTACTTTTTTCCCAACAGTTGCCAGCCAGGAAGAATTAGCATAACATAACATGAAGAAAACAGAAAAGAGTATTTTCTCCTTTGAAAGGTTATCTGTAGTTATAGTAAACCACAAGCATTGTGCTGAGTAATGCATCTTAATTGAAAGAGTCACATGTCATGCTTCATATTAATTGTAATGTGATTGGATTCCTCTAAAAATACGCACATTTTTTCATCTAACTTGCAGTTTCAAAAGCTTCCAGGCCATAGGTGTATAGGCATATACTAGGCTAACAGGGTCTTTATAAGCTAGCTATGCAACCCAAACCAGTTGTGCCCCTATGTATCATGGGATTTATTAGGAAAGGGTATGTTAGTTAGGAATTTTCTAAAGGTTATATGGATGTCTAGATTAATTTTGGTATAGTTACTGTCTGCCTCTGTCTATCAGAGACATGGGTGCCAGACCTAGGGTGAATTTCTGATTTCCCATCCATTGGTCAAGATTAAGCTTAAATATGGTTAGGGATATTTTTTTCTTCACATGGATGGGAGCATATTCCAGAGTATGAAGATCCTATGAGACACATATTTGTCTAGCCAATAAGTCTTACTTATGTAATAAACACAATTTAAATCATTGGATCTAGTGGTTCTGATGCTGTTCATTTTGTAGATGTGCAAAAGGTCCATCAAAGCTGGATCCAAGGATGGCTTATATGCCAGGCATAGATCACCTCTCAGTAACCAGTAGGAGACTGAGTAAAGAGATTGGGCTTTAAGGTGATCGGTATATGACAATGTGTTTATACCCTAGATTCTGCTGGTAAGGAACATTTTTGGACATTCCAACTCTTGCATATGTCTGGTCAGGTACATGCAGAAATGGGTATTACACTCAATGATGGGTCTGATGAGGGCCAAGTAAAGTGGCACTATGACTTCCTTGGATCTGGATGCCATGTCCTTACTCATAAGCTGGGCAACATAGAATGATTTTCTTACTACCTTGGGCACATTTTTTGTCAAAGGCCAGATTGGTGTTTACATATGTTCCCAGATCCCTGACTACTGGGTTAACTCTTAGGGGTGTCTTATCAATGGAGTAATTAGCCTGGGTGGCCATTTTCCGAAAGGGCACTATAATGCATTTCTTAGCAATGAGTTTTAATCCATGACTTTGGCAGCATCTGTTTGTCTGTGTTAGACCTTCTTGTAAGATGATTGTGCTGTTGCGGGAATCTATGACAGACACAGGGAAGAATACACAAGCTCTACACAAGCATTAGCCAGAAGTCAGACTCTAACCTTGTACCTCGTGCATGGGAGGAAAAAACGTTAACAATTATGGCAACTGTGTTTCTTTTCTTGGTCACTGAACTACAAATTAAACTCATTATAGTCTATAACACAAAGACTTAAACTGTGGTATAGCTAAATAATTTTCTTACACCTAGTCATCATTCTGACTTTTATGCTTTAAATAATACTAAATATTATAAAAGATTATACACACTGATATATGCTTAATGCGTAGTTTAACTATTCTCTGAAAATACCGTAAAAAGTCTTTAATCTGAATTATCTCAATATTTTGAAAAAAATCCTTAGACAGTTAATTGTGTGTGTGTGTGTGTGTGTGTGTGTGTGTGTGTGTGTGTGTGTGTGTGTGTGTGTGTGTGTGTGTGTGTGTTAGATGCTGCAGCTTTAATTGTCTTTTATTCAAGTTATTTTCAGAGAACAACCCACTGAGAATTGTACAGCATGTCAGTTACATAGCAATCACTAAATGGAGGCAAAGTGCTCAGGACTTTTATGATGGAAAAATGCATAATGCACATTTCAATAAATAACTGGTGCATGTATTGTTGCAATTGGAAAATCACACCAACAGCAATAAATATTTCACTCTTGAATTTCTACTTTTGTTTTCTAATATGCATAACATATTTGTCATTTTCTCACTGAGAAGAATACAATATTCCTGGCATAACTGACCACACATTTTAGCTGTTTTCACAGGAAATGTTTAATTATTTTCAGTGCAGTACCTTTACCTCACAAAAACATGCTGGGTGTTTCCATTTCAAACTCATTCAAAAATGGAGTTGTGGTCAGCAGCACAGACTTTGGATGGTAGACTGTGCCTATCAGGGATAGAGGTGTTGGGTATCAATTGTGGTGCGCAGTATCCCCTAGCTAGGAGGACATGGATCACTGACTGTGTGCTATGTCAAGGCTAGCCACTCAATAGCATAAAATGGCTCTAGGCAATTTGGTCGCTTTGACTAATGTCATCAAAAATGGAAATGGATGCCAATGATAAATGGGTTGAGGACCTAGCCTACTCTGACCTATGCTATAGTAATGATGGGAGGGGTCTCTGCATTCCTATTGGCCAGTGTGTACCTGCCATAAAGCCCAGTGGCCCTTGATTAATAAGGTACTAGCCAAACAGTGTCCAGTTTTCCAGTTTGGGTTACCTGATATAGCTCCGTTAACATGGAAGTAGATGACACGATGGTAAGGAGGAGTCTGAATATCCTATGAATGCAGGAGGCAAAATGGAAGGGAAATGCAGCAAAGCAACTTGTCTTGGTATTCAGAGTTATCTGGAGGAAACAGACTAGAAATGGTGTGGAAATTATAGGTTCATAGGTTCATAGGTTGATACTAGGCTATCGGCCCTAGGACTTATACAAGCCTAGCCATAACAATTCCCTGGATATTTCTTCCCTCAGTATTTACTTCTCTGGACCCCTGTCTAGCAGGGTGACTGACATGATCCCCCGGGGTGAATTTCCTATCTCCCATCCAATCATCAGGGTTCCTTTTGAAGAGGGCCATGGAGGTGCTCTGCTTGACATGTATGGGTAGTCTATTCCAGAGTATGGGGAGTCTCTGGGTCAGGAACCTATCCCTCCAGCATGTTTTGTTCATTGTGATGACAAGGTTTAGATCCCTGGATCATGTGGCTCTGGGGGATTGGGATTTCTTTAAGTGGAGCATGTCCAACAGCTCAGGGTTTGACATGGCCTTGTATGTTAAGCAGAGATCGGCTCTGAGTAGACGATATGCCACAGAGTATAGCTGGAGTTTTTTTAGATGGTCAGCATATGGCATCTGCTTTAGGCCTGTGATTCTTTTAGTGAGGTATTTCTGTGGCCTTTATAGTTGTTGCAGATGTCTTGCGAGGTACATACCAAATGGGGCATTATACTCTATAATGGGTCTAATGAGGGATGAGTACAGTGGGACAATGACCTCCTTTTTTCTGGATGAAAAGCTCTTAGTGATAAGATGTACCACATAGAAGGATTTCCTGACTGTTGTGGAGATGTGGTTATCGAAAGTGAGACCACTGTCCACCTGTGTCCCTAAGTCTCTCACCATACTTTCTATATTTAGTGTACTGCCACCTATGTGGTAATTCATGGGTTCATGTTTTTTTTCCAAAGGGGATAACTATACATTTCTTGGCATTAAGCTTGAGCCCATGGCTCTGGCACCAGGCATCTGTTTTTGTAAGGCCCTTTTGTAGAATATCCACATCATTTGGGGATTCAATAATGGTTCCCAGTTTGCAGTCATTTGAGATCTTTGGTAGCCAGAGTCCCTTAGTGTTGGCCTGTACTTCAGAGAAGTAGATGCCAAACAAGAGTGGTACCAGGAATGAATCCTGAGGTACTCCACTTGTCACTTGTCTGGAGCTGGATTTGGAGTCGGCTACTTTTACAGTCTGGGTTCTGTCAGTAAGCCAGATGGCAACCCATCGAGTGATGTATGCATTTATGCCCAGCTTAGTAAGTTTATCTATGATTCCAGAGAGGGGGAGGGTGTCAAAGGCCTTGGCGAGGTCCAGATAGGCTGTGTGGACCACCTTACCCTCATCCAGAGCTCCAGAGACTGATTCGAAGAAGTCAATCAGATTCAGGAGACCAGATCGGCCCTTCACAAACCCAAAATGGGTGGGGTCCAGTGTTTGAAGGTTGCCAATATCTTTGTTTATAAGTTCCATGATAATGCATTCCATGCCCTTGCAGATCAGGCTTGTCAGACTGATGGGATGGTAGTTCCCAGGATCCAAGGTGGATCGCCCTTGTGGAGTGGGATAACTGTAGCTGTGCGCCACTCAGTGGGCACAAAGCCTGAGGTGAGGCTATGATTAAACATGACAATTAGGTGAGGTGCCAGTTCATTTTGTAGTTCATGTAGTACACAGCCTGGGATGTCATCTGGTCCCATGGATGCTGTATTCTTAGCTTTGGAGAGTGCGGTTTCTACAAGTGTGGCCGTGATTACCAGAATTTGGCAATCTTTTTGTACTGAGATGGGCCCTTTAGGGGGTGTGAGGGGGGGTGAAGTTGGCACTAAATTGATCTGCCAGGATATTGGAAATATCCTTGGGAATCAGTATATTTAATACCATTCTGTTGTAGCTCAGAGCAGATCTGAGCATTGCCGTTTAGATTCTTGACATTACTATAGAATGCCTTGTGGTTGTCTTTGGAATCTTTGGCAATTTTATTTTCGTAACTAGCTTTTGAGGATTTTATGAGGGATCTCAGCTTCTTACTGAGGCTGGTGAGGGAGTTTTTTGCATCCTGTGATTTTCCTCTTTTATGCAACAGTTTCTTCCTTTTGTTGTATAGTTTGTTTATAGCAGGGGACCATCAGATTGGCTTCCTTTTTTTGGAGAAGAGCAACTTGGTTCTATTTGTGATGGCATGATTCATGCACGGGTGGATGTGCTCGTACAGTGCCTTAGTGTAGGATTCTGCAGTCAAACTTTCAGATCCTGTCTGCATGGGTGTCATGAAGTTTGTCACTTCTGACTTCAGTAGCATGAAGCTGGCTTTGGAGAAGGTTTTTAAGGAGGTTTCCAACTGGGGGTGGGGGTGGGATGTGGATGTCAAGGGTGATTTGCTTATGGTCAGACCTGACCAATGAGGGGGTGACCACTGGTGTGGAGCATTTATCTCCCATGTTGGTAATGACCAGGTCTAGGATATTGGAGCCCCTGGTGGGACAATGGATTAATTGATCCAGGGCATTGGAATTTATGAATTCCAAGAACTGTTGGGAAAAGGAGTTGGTACCCAAGTAGTTTTCCCAGTTAATGGCAGGAGAGTTGAAATCATCCAGTATTAGGGTGTTTGGATGTATCTTAATATTTTCTAGTATGTTTAGAAAGGTGTAGTGAGAATCTTGGGGCATGGTGGGGGATCTGTAGCAAGCTACAATATGGATTGCAGTCTTACCTAGTGCTAGTTGCACCTGGAGAATTCCAGATGCATTGTGTTGGGCAACTAGCCTGGAGGTGTGAATATCTTTGGTGAATATGGACAATCCTCGACCTTTAGTGTTTCGGTATTGGTTTTGTGGCTGAAAAGTGTGGTAAGAGTTGTAGCCTGGTATTGCAGGGGTGCTCTCTGGAGCCTTGAACCAGGTCTCAGTTACTGCACAGATATCGATGTTCTCCATTTTTAGGAGTGCCTCGAGAGAGTGCATTTTGAGGGTTAGACTTCTAGCATTGAGTAGCATTACCTTCAGATTTTGTATGCTTGTATCTGTTATGGCAGTGTTTTTATCCTTTGAACCTTGCCTAAAAAAGGCACTATAGGGGTGGCAAGAGCTTTAGCCAGTAACCTGAATCCCAGGGGTGACAGATGCAGACCATCTCTGGCAAAGCATCATGGTTTGTCGATCATGTCTTCCCAGGTAGGCAGATACTGGATCCCCTTTGAATGACACCGGAAGCTTAGTCAATTGTTGAAGTCAATCATTTTGTCCTTATACTGTGGTATCATTCTGGATAAAGACAGGATGCTACTCAGGGCTAGGGTCATACCTGCCTGGGCCACATGATCCGAGAGCTCTTCCATATCTCTTTTCATGTAGTCCAGGGAGGTACGTCTCATGTCATTCACTCCAACATGGACAATGACAGAGCCGTATTTGTACTTGTTGTGGAGTGACTTGAGTGCATGCATTATGTGGCAGATCCTGGCACCCGACAAGTGGTGAAGAAAAGGCTTCAGAGTACAGTGAATGATGTCATCAGAATTAATGAAAGACTCTAGTGTAAAGACAGAAAAGTATTCTCCATGTCAGCCTATGCCCGACAGCAGGGTTGTGACAGTGAGGAGAGTGCATTCAGGCAGCAGTTGCAGGCCCTACTAAATAAAGCAGGAAAATGTGAGTTGCTGTTGATAATGACTCTTTCTGGTTGGAGAGTGAGTGTCTGTGCTTAATGCACCTGACTGGTCTGGCTGCTATTCGAGGCATTTCTGTGTGGATCACCAAACAGGCCATGGCCTGCTTCTCTTCTTGGGATGGGTGCTAACATTTTGCTTCTGGTGAGAGAAGAAGCAAAGGAGTATTGTATCCCAACAGAGTGAAGCTGTGCTGAGACCAACATTAGTAGTAGCCAGGCAGTAGCCATTCATGTGACTCTCCTCTTTTCATCATTCTTGACAAGCTAATTCTTTGTTTTCACTAAGTACTGCTTTATTTGTTTCTAATTTCAGAATATCTGCCTAAATACTTCATCCTTACATTGTCAGGGTCTGTGTATTAGTTTCCCCTCAAGTGTTTGGCAGTGCTCTGTACAGACTCAGACACCTTGAGTGACATTTTTCCTGTAAAAGGAATATATAAGGAAACAGCTACAATACTTAGTAATAATGACCATCCCTCTTGGCATGTCTAAAGGTCAGTTCCCTGTGCCTTCTCCTATTAACCTGGTGAACTTGGGCATTCTGAGGAAGTGTAGCAACTGCCTCATCTACACAGACAACCCTGACCTCTTACCTCCCAGCACTCAGACTTGTGAGAGGTGCACTTATATATCCAAATTAACAAATGACAATAAATAAAATACATAAATAAATTGGAAGCCATGCACTCTCAAGCCAAGACTGGAATAGCTGGTCAAGAGGAGAAGGTCAGCACCTGGACCACACCACATGAAACACATAGCCCTCCAGAACACCCACCATCACAGCTTTCACATAAAAACACAAACCACACACCCACCTTCACAGAGGCTCTCAATAGAAATCTACCCAAACAGCAGAGACCTCTAAGGCAGAAATGCACTCGACCATCACAACACAGCACAAACCACAAGACACATAGCTCCCCTACACAGTGTGCCCCTCAACCTAAGCCCCTAAGGCAAAACAGCTTGCCCAATACACTAATCATAGTTGACTCGATAGTGAGGCACACAGATGTCCCAGTCACTAGGATGAATAAGGAGAAGTTAACAGTCAGTTGTCTATCAGGTGCCAGAATCCAACACATAACACACACACTCACGTCACTCCACAAGTACAAGTATGACTGTGTCACTGTCCATGTGGGTGTGAATGACCTGAGAAGCACCTCCCTAGACTACATGAGAAGAGACATGTAGGAGCTCTCAGATTATGTGGCCCAGGCAGGTATGACCCTAGTCGTGAGCAGCATCCTACCACCACCAAGAATGATACCGCAGTACAAGCAGAAAATGATTGACTTCAACAATTGGCTACTTTTCTGGTGTCATTCTAAGGGAATCCAGTATCTGTTTGCTTGCTATGACATGATTGATAGACCCCAATGCTTTTCCAGAGATGACCTACATCTGTCACCCCTGGGTTTCCGGATACTGGCTAAGGTTCTTGCCACCCCTATAGTGCCTTTTTTAGGTGATGTTCCAAAGACCAAATTACCACTGTAACAGCTATAAATAAATGCAATCTGAGGGTCATACTGCTCAACACTAGTAGTCTAAATCTCAAGATGCACTTGCTCAAAGCACTGCTCAAACTGGAGAACATCAACATTTGTGCTGTAATGGAAACCTGGTTTAAAGCAGCAGAAAGCACCCCTGCACTACCAGGCTATAACTCATCCCACACCTTTTGGCCCCAGAACATGGACCAAAGCCCCAA